>NC_026152.1:3457762-3523639 GCF_000512975.1 Sesamum indicum
AAGAGTGTAAGTGTAATTTTAAATTTTTTTTAAGAGAAATTGTAATTATATATTTTTTAAAGAAAGTACGTGTAATTAATCCTTAAAATAGTGAATGTTATCTCTCCACTCTTGTAATTACATTATTTTTACCTTATTCAACCATCTGCTAGTTTGTGTGGAAGGCCCAAAACAATCTTAGCGTTCCAAGGGGCCTCCTGCCTCAAATTATTAAACCCACCAACACAGGTTGGTTGGGTTATGAACCGAATAGCGAACTGGTCCGGGCCTTGCAAATGAGTTCGGGCCCCAATAGCTCAATGTAAACAAGCAATTATCCTATATTATTTATGTAATATGACCTAATCATATTAAGTAAACATTACGGAACTGTATGGATAAAAAAAGAATTAAGACCTCGTTTATTTTGTAGTATGAGTTAATAAGGTGATGGGATCAGACAAGATTAGATGTAGGATAGAGTAACTCGGAATTGATTGTAGTTTGTTTACTTATGTTGATTGTAGTCGTGGGATAAAAGTTAGTCCGATGTTTATCTGGTGTTGTAATAATAAGATTAACTTTGAAATGTCGATATTACCCTTCCAACAATTAAAAAAAGAGTAAATTACAGTAAGCTTTAATAAGATTTGACCATACTCCTTTATTTTCTTTGGAAATATCAACATTCTTGTGATTTTAACGGTCATTCAACAATTACTCAATCCGTTCTATTAGATTTCATTCATGTTTATGGCAAACTAACCAAAATGCTCTGTGCACTAAGAATTATAATTTTATTTATTTTTAAAAATATTATTAAAAAAATTATGAATTAAGTAGATAATTTTTTTTAATAATTTTTCATCTACCTTGTTCTTTTTTTTTAAATAAAAAATACAGTAAGTGTAAAGTTGAAAATTCAAATCTCCACACAAATATTATATAATTTCATTAAATATCATAGATCTATTAATAATTTTTTAAATAATATCAAAATATTTATAATTATATTAAATTTGAGAAGACCATGTCATAATTTGGCCTTCAAAGCACAAAAAGGATATTATATTGTCTTTTATGGGTTGTTGACATGTCACTGTAGTTGGGCCCATATTTGTAATTGGAGAAGGAGATGTTTGGCTAACTTATCCCATCATTTTAGGTAGGGATGACTTATCCTACGCCTACAGTTAATACCTGGCTGTACTACTCTGGTCCTGCCCTAAAAATAGGAAGCTGATGGAAAACGTAGTCTGCTCCAAAAACAGAAAATACGGAAGGAATCGCTGCTTTATTTGATTGTACTTTCTCTTAAGCCCTAATATGATATGAAATAGAGTAAACATGTAGTTGTATTCATGGTTGTACCATGATTGGAGCATAAGTTTGAGCTGGTGCATGTGAGTCAATTGTACCTAATCCACCTCCTACTTCTTGATTCTCTACTACGCGTATCACCAAATAGGGGAATGCACCAATCACATTCGATTTTCTTAATACAAAAATTTCATTTTATTTAATTCTTGCATGTTACGCATATAAAAATTACATTACTTATTTTATTTAAAAAATTTATGTACATAATATGTATTGAATAAAATATAAGATTTGACATAAATAATTCCATTTTATTCAAGTAGATAGTACATTAAAATCGGGTTTATTTCAATTATTAAATTATATATGATTAATATATATAATTATATAACATCTTCTATTAAACATATATTAAAGGATTGTTTGAAATAGTTTCGATTTTCCAAGTCAGAATAGGTTGTAGAAAAAGTTAATTAGAGCTTCTTATAAGATATTTTTTTAAAAAATTTATAAAATATTTTATAAGATATTTTGAAAAGTTTATAGGCTCAACCCAATTACACCCTCTTATAAGTCAAGTGGTAGTAAAGTTGAGATGGACTGAAAATAAAAGTTAAAAGTGAGACACTGTTGAAGTCGGAGTGTTTTGAAAAGAAGGAATGAATGTTACCCGAATAAGAGAAATTCAGCTACAAATGAATGAGGGTTTCGCTAGAACTCGTATCCCAACAAAAGGCCAATGAAAGGTAGGGTGAATGATGCAGTAGGAACAGATTACAACTTTGCTGCTTGATACTGAAGGAACTTAGTGTACTCATCCTCACACACAGATACAATTTTATGCTCAGTAGTGGTAAGTTTGATACTTATAATTTTGTCAATAAGCTGTAGAAGTTGAGTGGGGAGATGCTTATAATTTTTTGTTTAAATCAATTTAATTTAGGTGGGTTAATAACAAAAATTATAAAGCAAAAACACTCTTTTTAACTTAATTTTAGTATTTACAAACATTCCGTGCTACATAACACATACATATATTCGGGATGTATGGTTCCAGTGTCAACATAAATTGTTTTCATTATATGTTTTAATTTAATTAAAATTTTGATGTTTTTAATTAATTTTTATAGCTTGTTATGTATTTAAAAATGGTGCAACATAATCATAGTGTTCGGATCGTTTTTTGAGTGTTTTGTGGAGATAAAAAGAGAAAAACAAAGATAAATAAGTGTGTGTTAGAGATAGTATGTATGTTTGGATTTGTTTTTGGAGATAATTTAAAGTAAGTATTGTATGTTTAATGTTGTGTTTTGGAAGACAAAAATTACTATTCTTTGTCAAATCATATTTTTTTATATATATTTATGTATATATGTGTGTGTGTATATATATGTATGCATTTATACTAAAACAGTTAAAAATACTCGAATAAAAATGTGTTTTTGAATTATAAAAAATATTAAGTATGTTTTGACTCATCCCATAGATAAATTAAAAATAAAAATAAACATAGTGAATGTTTCTATCAAAAACAAAAGAAAAGGAAAAACAGACTAATTTCAGCATTCAAACACGTCTTTAAATTTCAATTCAGTATTCGACATGACTATACTTAATCGCACCCATTACATTACACTCGAACACATTGATAAATTCTCAAAAAAAAAAAAAAGAAAAAAAGAAAAAAGGACACGAATACAAACACAAACCAACAATCACCAAGAGATACAATCACATGCACGCGGTCTCCCTTGACAAGAGTGAATCAACGGCGGGAGAGAGTTGCAGCGGAGATCAAAATCAACAGTATCAAGACTATTATCCCTCCAAATGATCCAATCAACGATCCAGAAATTCGCTCACAGAAGGAATTGTACTGTTGGCAAATGGCAAACCAGTTGGTCCTGGTGTTGCCCTTGTGCGCCAAGTAGACGATCGCCGCCGCTGCTGAAGCCCCCGCGGTCAACAACGCCAGCATTCCCTTAATTATTTTAAGAAAAAAAGTATAGCATAATTAATAATTAAGGTTGATTAAGGAGCATTAATGTTGTAATGATTTGATGTTAATTACCGTGTCAAAGAAGATTAAGACCACTCTGCTCTTTTGTCCACCACCACTCCTTATGATGTGGAAGATGGAGAATGCTAGAGAAAGAACTAAGTACGCGCTTACAATGGAATTCGCCACCACAAAGAATCTGCACATAGCATCCCGAATTTAAGTTGTTAGGGAGAAAAATTATTATTTAATATTTAATATCTCTAACACGTCATTTCCCATATAGGAGGCAAAGCCTAACGGGTCACCGTGCATTATTCTTTAATTAATTTGTGCGGGGTACATTTTTTTTCTGAAGTATAATGTATGCAGTTATGTTATTCATATATATTGAACGGCTATCTTGTCTAAAAAGTTAAAAACGTTGGCTAGAAAGAAAATCATATAATATCTCAGCCAGCAAAACTCAGGATGACACATGCAAAAACAACGTGATTATATATTATGAAGTTGTACTTACGTGAAAGTGGGGAGATCGTTGTACTTGGCCCTGAATCGAATGAACTGAGTGAAAAAAGGGAGCGATTCGTTGGTTGTCCCCATGGCAATCGCGCTAGCTAAGGTTGCAACGATTGCGACAAGTCTGAGGATGAAGTCCAGCACAGCCACGCCACGGCTCACCCCACTTCTCTTCTGGCCTGAACCAAAATCCTTTGCACCAACCTCAACTCCACCCATCTTTCTAGACCAAAAACAGCAACCGATCGATGTTTTAATATCCTAGTATTGCAAAATGTACTGTCGTCTTAACAAAACTAATTCTTAGCTCTGAGTGTAGTGTTCAATGTATAGGGCTTGAGATGGTGAATTTATAAGTGGAGATCATCAGTGTATAATTTGCAAATTAGGTGTTCAGACATGCCAAATGTCACAACTCTGCATGTGGTTAGTACATTGTGTTATTTTACTAGCTAAAGTTGTCTAAAGTGACCATCTGCTATACTTGCTCTAAAAACATATGATGTCATATTACGTATTTCACTTTATACGTACATACGTGTTTCTTATTTTTATACACGGGGTCCGTATTTTAGGAAAAGAATTTTATTCACGAAGTTTATATATATATATATATATATATAAATATATAAGGGTTAATTCACTTAAACCCTCCTCTTGAAAATGTAAAATTATATTTTCTTACAAAAAGGTTTAAAAATATACTTACATCCCCTCAAAAAATTCTACATTTATGCTCGATTCCCTTCAATTAGGGTTTAGATTGAAAATGTTAAAGTTAACAAAAAAAAAATTAATTAAAATTTTAATTTTATTTCTCATTTAACATTCTTTTGCAATATTTTTATCCAATAGTTATGATTTTGGAGTAATATTTTGTTACAATTGCATACTTTTGACTTTATATATATATATATATATATATGTTACATTTACTCCATTATAAGTATAAAACATTATAGTGGAATGTTGAATTAAGAAAAAAATAAAAATTTACGTAATTTTTTTTTTGATAACTTTCGTCCAAACCTTAACGGAAGGGGGTTAGTTATAAATGGTGAATTTTCAAAGAGAATGCAAGTATAACTTTACTTTTTTTTGAAAAAGTACTTAATTTTGTATTTCTAAAAAAGAACTAAGTGTCCCGATATAAAATATACTATGAGACGGGGTAAATTGCAACCTACCTATCTATGTTATGGAAAATAGGCAAACAACACTCTTATGAAAAATAAAATAACAATTTGTTCTCCTATATTTTTTAAAATGTAACAATTTATTCCCTATATTTTAAAAAAATAAAGTAATTTATCTATTTTATTTTCAATATCACATAAGAATAAATTTTTATTGATCCTAAGACATGCAATACAAATTCACGATTGTCTATTGGTATGCTTCCGGCTATGTTGGGGCAGTTGAATTTCTATTTGTATGCTTCCAACTATGTTGGGGCAGTTGTCCGGAAGAGGAAAGTGGTAGGACAGCTGAAAATGTGTGGGCATGATTAGGTGTCTATTCCTTGTAAAGGTGATAAACTAAACTAAACTAAACCTCGTGTTTTGCAGTAGTTGTAATAATAAGATGCTCATCTTATCTTTCAAATACATAACCAAATGCATTTATATATATCTCAAAAAGTAATAAATGGGGCTGTGAGGTGTCGTTGTGGCTATTATTATTTGATTGCATGGCAGTTGCAATCATCATGGAACAAATTGATCTATTCGGGAAAAATGCATGCCACCCCTTGTGATATATAAAATGTGTTAAAAAAAATATCAAATTACCCTTAAATTTAATTTAAGTTTTAATTCAGGCAAATCCAATGATTATTAATAAGGATGTAAATATAATTTTATAATTAAAAATAAAAATAAAATAAAGTATCTAAAAATAGCTCGTGAATGGAATGAAATGGTGTGAGGGGCTTATTTCTTTATTAAAAACGTAAGGGAGTAATTTGCTATTTTTTCTTCACAAGAGGTAATTTACTCATTTTGCATTTAACCCTATATTATTTTGGCAAAATCATTAGTTGTGGCTATATACCAAGAATTTGAAAAATAAATTTAAATGATTTCATATTAGAAGAGAATTTGAAATTCATTAATATTTAAAAAAATATATGATTTCAAATTTAGAGTTGAAAATTTTAAAATCTTTCGAGTTTGAAATTATCCAAATAAATTCAAATAATTCGTGACATTAAATCCGTCAACTTAAATATAGTCTAAAATGATTGAATCCTATCTAATAGTTCATCATTAGAGTGTCTCTCATTTTCACGAGTCTGCTTCTTAAAAAGACAGTTTTTCACCTTTTTCCTATAGTACTAAAACTTTCCGATGGAGCAATATTTTGAAAATCAAATCAAAATTGAATCGATCAAGTTATTAGGTCACTAAATTACTGGTCGAACTTAATGAATAATATGAAAAATCAATTGACCAGAATCATATTATATATGCGTATATATATACTTGGAAAAAGTATTGGGCAAAATGCGATACAAATGTCCATGAAATATTACAAAAACAAACTAATTTCTTATACCCATTTTTTTTAATTTTAAGATCTGTCCACCAAAAAAAATTGTGAATATTTGGACAATATAGAGATTACAACATTTTACATCATACAAGTGAATATCGATACAGTAAAAGTAGGATTAGCGCACACCAGAACATGGACATTGCACATCGGATTTTCAGAGTAGCAGACACTAGCAAATTGTAACTTGGAGCAAAATAGTGCACCACCAAACACTAAAATTCGTCTATATTCTTTTATATCTAAAAATATATAAAGCAAAATTAAAACTCTCACTTACAGAATCATGTTTTTTCAAATAATATCATCAAAATAGACACTCTTTACTTATTTATGCTAGGATTTTATAATAAATATTAAAGACGAAACTCATAATTGCTTCCGCGAAATACTTTAAAAGAAAAAGCTAAATTCTATTTAGTAGAATCGGGTATTACGCTGCTGAGTGCAGCAATGCACCCTGCTGGTCGTATTTTTTTTGGATTCACCTCGATGCCTTTCTCAATCACTACTCAACACGTTGGCTTTTTACCAGCATATTATTGATGTAAACTTTTATGATATACACATTCTCCATTTGTTACGTGGCTTGTGGGCAAACACAATATTGGACAACCATTTAAGACAGAGGAGTTCACTTACCTCATTCTGGATGACATTGCCCTATTTTAGGACGGAGCTGCCTTTTCTTTTGCTTGAAATAAGGATCGAGATTAAGTTGTGCAACACTAAATTAAGAATTAGTACACACCGTCCTGCTTTTGCTACTCTGAAACAAATTACTCATTGCCCGCAGATTTATTTCTTCTTCCATTCATTATTTATCAAACGACAAACACAGACATCATTCTAAATTACAGCGAACAGAAGAAGAAAAAGAAAACCCTGCAATCTGAAAACCCAAAGAGGAAAGGAAAAACCCATCTCCAGAACTCATTTGTGTTTTACGAAAAGATAGATCCATATAAGCTGCATCGATCTTCCTCGTCTCGTCTCACAGCCTATTAACGTAATCTTCAATCCATAATTTGTTGCTGCCAATTTGAAATCCAAAACACATCAATCTGAATATAGCTTGAGTGATTATTGGATCCTAGTTGCCATGGACAGTGTGTATCTCCCGGAATGAGCGATTAAGTACAACTGGATTTGGTAGAATTTATAAGTATTTGGGTTGTATTAGTGCAACAGGAAACCAAATTATGTAGGTTACACACACAAATAAATGTACGTTCACCTCCATCAAAAGTGGAGTTTCTCCTGCTGACAATCTTTTCACAAACAAAATTAAAGATGACTTTTCGATGAATGAATTCACGAAGAACATATAGAGCTTAATCTCTTACATTACCCTGTTTTGGAGTTACTGTTCTTCTGTGCAAAGTCAAAACCAGAAAGGAGATTCGACAGGAAACTGCTGTTGCGAACGCTATCGTCTTTCTTGCTGGAATTGCTCAAGTTACTTATTAAAGACCAGTGTGTGTCAAAGTCTGGAACATAGCCCTTCTGCTGCATCACTTTCAAGAGTCCAGAAGTCTTGCCAGTGTTCATTTCAGACCGATACCTATTAATCACTGACTGAAAAGCTTCTCGGCTTGGAGTTTCACCTAACTCGATCATCGTTTTAAGTTCCGTTTCTGCTTCTTGCGCACGACCGTGTTCACATAAGCTGCGAACAAGAATGTCCCAAGTGACTGTACTTGGTTTTAGGTCTCTATTCAACATCTCAGTGTAAAAATTAAGAGCTGCATCCAACTTATGGCCCTTGCAGAAACCTTGGATAACATAATCATAGCTGGTGGACTCAGGGTGGCTTCCCTTCACCAACATGATGTTCAGAAGATCAACTGCTTTATCGAGTCTACCATGCTGATAAAACTGCTTGATTATGTAATCATACATTATTTTATCGGGAATCAGATCTTTTGATGCTATTCTGTCCAAAAATTCTACTGCTTCATGGAGATTACCATTAGAGAGAAGTGCCTCAACAATGTTGTTCTGAATGACTGAACCATGAACCCAACCTCTTAATTCCATTTCTCTACTCAAATTCAAGGCCAGACTGAGCTCCTGGTTATGGCAAAGGCATGTGATAACTTCTCGTAAACTACGGTTACTTGGCCTAAGATCTTGCCTTATCATAGTTGTCAGATAGTGAAGCGAACGTGATATGTCATTACATAACAAGAATCCTCGAATAACAAAATTGTAAGTAACTTCATCAAACTGCAGATCGCTCTTTTGGACTGCATCGACTACAGCATTCAATAACAAAGAGTCCTGCGTTGCGGAAAAGTGAAATATCAGAATATTATACAGAACAAGCTCCTGAAGATAAGTTACATGAAGCATAAGCTGTTTCAAGCTCAAAGCAAGAGGGAACTTCCCTTCTGCGCATATCAGGCGAACTATGCTGCTATAACTAGAAATAGAGATGCTTAAGCTCTTCCTTATCAGAACACCAAGAAGCTCTTTAACTTTATTCAAGTTATTCACTCCACAATAGCCTTCAAGTAAAGAGTTAAATACGTTAACATCTGGTATTAAGCCCATCATTGATAATTCCTTGAATAGACCAGCGGCTTCTTCAACCCTTCCTGACTTGCAGAACCCATTAATCAAAGCACAATGCATAGGAAGAAGGGCTGAAGGTTGATCCCTCAAGTATAGATTCTTCAACTCAACAGCTTTCTCATAGTTTTGGTTCTTGCACAGCTGAGTAATCAACCGAATGGATGCATCAAGAGGTGGAGATAAGTCCTTAGAAATCATAGTGTCAAACATTTTTAAGGCATCTGTGAACCTTTTCTCCTCACAAAACCCACTAACAAGATGACTATAAGCCATGTGATCCAATAATGTGGCTTGATTTGAAAATTCCTCCAGCAGAACATGAGCAGTACTAGTGAACCCTTGACAACAAAGCTCTCCAAGTAATGAGTGAAAAGTGTTGGATATATTATAAGGGGTGGCAAAGAGCATGGTTTCAAATAGTTCCAGTGCCTCATTCAACCATTTGTTCTGGCACAGATAACTCAGAAGGGCCTTGCCATCCTTCGCATCAGGTGACCAATTAGATTTCTGTGCCAGCTTGCAGCAGTAACGGAGGCTTCTCAAATCGCCTCTCTTGGATATGTCAAACAACAGAGCAGTGTATGTACTGTTTTCAACTCTGTAACCTCTTCGCACCATCCCATCCAAAAGGGTCCTTGCACTGAAAGTAAATCCCTTTCTGCTGTAAGCCTGAACAAGCATATTTAAAGTCTTTTGATCAAGCTGATACGTAGATTTGGCCATAATCCCCAAAAGGTGGTTAATGGTTTCGATACTGAAGGGAGCTCCGCAGAGGCAATTCAATAAGGAAGACAAGGCGGGCAAAGAAATTGCTTGGCCCCACCTTGCCATCTCATCTAACATTGTTAGACTACTTTTTATATCCAGACTATGACATTTCTCTATTATAGAGGAATTGAAGTCAGGCATCATGGCGTCATCAAGAATCTGAGCAATTTTTTTCTCATACTCTTCAAGATCTGTGTCTAAATAGAGTCCATTGCCAAGATTATCGAAAAACTCAGTTTTAGAAAATCCCTTGTCATTGTCCCTTCTAATCTTCACATCCAATGGGCTGAACCCCAAGAGCATGAATCCTTTGGTTAATGGATCTTCCGATGATGAGAGTGTTACTAGGTTATGCTCTGCCATCTGACAGACGATTGCCTTAACTTCATGAAATTGTCTAGCTTTACAAAATCCTGCTAAGAGAACTCTGAAGGTGGACAAATTCGGAGTTACTCCCATTTCGCTCATTTCCACAAGTATATCTCGAGAGTGCTTCCACATGCCCTCCTTAAACATCCCACTTAAGAGAGCATTGTAAGAGTATACATGCGGCTTGAGGCCTCTTGACAAAATGTCTGAGATGTAAAAGAAAGCATCCTTCAATTTCCCTTGGGAACAACTGGAACCAATGAAGATCCCCAAAGTTATTTCATCAGGGCAAAAACCCAATTCCTCCAATTTCTGCAAATACATGCATGCTTGCTCGACACCAAAGCTTCTGCATAATGAAAACAGAATCTTGTTCCCAACAACAATATCAGGTACAATCCTGACTTCAACAAAGAAACTTAACAAATCACTATAGTCCTTCTTGTCACAATACCCACAACTAATTGCATTAACAACTAAATTACTCGGTTGAATTCCATAATTCATGACTTTCCTAACAAGATCTCTTGCTTCCTGAACCTTTCCATCCATGCAAAGCAACCGAATAACATTCTCATGGATGCCACTCTCTTCTACAATCCCTCCCATTCCCATCTTGATTGCATCCATATAAACATAATGCATCAACTTTATTTCATTCAACTCGACCAAATACTTAAGAACAGCTCGATAACTTGACATTGATGGCACTAAAGACAACCGTCTCATTCTCCCATAAACTGAAACAGCCCGGTCTAATTCAAACTCCCCCACATATCCTTCAATCAAATTACTGAAAACTTCCTGACAATCCAACAGAACTCCTCGGCTCTCCCTTCTTGATAACAAGTACTCAACTTCCTTAAAAAACCCAACCTGCACAAGCATTGCAGCCATGATCTTACAAGACCGAGGACAATGTTCAAACTCCCCATTTTGCTCACTTGCCCACTTGAAAACTCCCCATAAAGACTCGACCTTTCTAACCTCAACCTCGTACTTCCCTCTGCAAGATTCAAAACCCAGCAACATCTCAAGAACATCTTGAGGTTTCAGCACAGAAACTCTCCAAAATCGACGTATAACCTCAGGAGATATATTAGATAGTCTCAATAAGTGATCTTTAAGTGAAAAACTGGAAAACCCCTCACCTTTATTGGTAACCCAAAGGTGTGAACACTTCGTTATCACAGTTTCAGCAATGGCGGAGAATCTAAGTGAAGATAAGTCTTCGTGGGTGTGACTTGCTTCTGAAGACGAAGGTTCTTGTGGGTTCTCAACCAAAGCTTCACTGGAAAAATAACTGATTTTGGGAATTGCGCGAACCCGTTTGTAATAAGGTTCTTTGGATCGGAGAGATGAGAAAATTCGGAGCATTCGAGTGCCAGAAACAGTTCTGCTGCTTCTCGTGTATGCTTTGGTTGGCAGTCTCTCGAACAAGAAAGAGGAAACGCCGTCGTGTTGGTCCTGTGGAGTCTAATTACTCACTATCGGGCCGTGTGGCTATGGCCCATATCTCTTAAGATCAATACTTTGTCGATGTTAAATTAGAAATCAAATTATCCGCCACAGCCCACTTTAGCCCGTGATTGCATTATTATTAATTAGTATTATAAAAAAAAATGGCTTTTAAATAATTAATGTTGATTATGAGATTTGAATTTATTTATAATTTTTTTAATTGATTATACAAATACAACTTATAATTTAAGTTCTACATCATTCTTTAAGTACACCAAGGAAGTAAAAGATTATTTAATGACATAATGGGTAATTAGGTACAGAATAATTACAGAGGGAATTAAGACTAAAAATTGTAACTTTTATCAAAATATGATATGATAGAATTTAATCTCATAAGTAATTATCCAAAAAATAAGTCAAATAGTACAAAAAATTATGAAAATACAAAAATTTGGACTGTTGAATCACAAGAAAAATGGCCTTTCTCCTTCAAGAAAAATAATTATAAATTCAGCCACAGCCATTAACTACAAAGTTCTTGAAGACACATCCAAACATGGCCTTAATCCACAGTTACAACACTGCTAGTTTCGGATTACTTAATCAAACCAAGACAGACAGCCCATAAATGTATACATAGGTTTTAACTACTGACCATTAAATTCAGTCGTAACAAATTCGTCTCCATTCAATCGTTGCAAAACCCATCACACTCTATACATTTCACCACACAAGAACACAATTTCACACACAACAACCCCATCTAACCATCGCTACAGAACTCACCATGATTCCCAAATCCGTCGCCATCATCCAAATCACAATCCTCCTCCTACTAAACAACGGATTTTTCAGTCTCCAATCCGTCGCAACCGAAATTTCATCTACTTCCCCTTCCCCTTCGCCTTCTCCATCACCTTTACCGTTTGAAGAGTACGGGCCATCTCCTCCATTCGAAGACCAGAAACTGTCGCCTCAGTTCAAGAAATTCTTGAAGCAATGCCAGAAGCGAATGACGGTAGAGTGCGCCGATCAAATCGTGGGATACATGTTCGACAACAAAACCGTTTCCAAAACCTGCTGCTCCAAGCTCGTCAACATGGGACCAGATTGCCACAAAGGACTAGTGATGAGGGGAAAAGAACTGACAAAACAAAACGCCTACGTCAAGAAAATACTCTCCAAGAGTGAGGAACTATGGAAAAAATGCGAGAAGATCGCGCCGCGTCCCAAGGACAAGAACTACCCAAAGCTTCCGCCACGGGAGTACCTGCCGGGATACGCCGAGTTCTTGAGGGAATGCGCGAAGAAGCTGACGGAGAAGTGCGGGAACGAGGTCTCCGACTCCATTTTCAAGAATCATAAGACGGTGGACAAAGGGTGTTGCTGGAGGGTTCTGCATATGGGGAGAGACTGCCATGAGGAGATGCTTAAGGATCTCATATCCTTGGGAGATATGAAGAACAAGACTCCGCGCGAGGTCAAGCTCAAGAGTGATCAAATTTGGAAGCGTTGTGAACGTATCGCACGTCATAACTAACACATATACATGCACACACACACACACACACTCCCTCTCTATATATAGATAGATATATGTTTGTTTGGAAATATGTTTGAAAAATTAGAATTTTGGAATAAAAGAATTTTAAAATAGTTTTTAGTTGAATTATTATTAGCTTTTTTCTTTTTTTCTTGGAACTATAGCGGCCGAAAAACACTCAATACATTTGCATGATTTTAAATTTACTAAATTTGTTTTAAGAATGAAAGAGAAGAAATTTTTGCATGCCAAGCATTTACCTTTTGGGACGAAATTGGCAATTTCTAGTAAGAGTTGAATCATTCATGTTTTTTTTTTTTTTTAAATGATTGTTATCAATTGTGAAATTAAATTTGGAGTAGAACCAAAGTGTTACTCCCCGATACAAAAAATAATATATTTTACCCTAATTAGTTATCTACAAGGACAAAAGTACTATGATTAATTGTTGTGTATTGTTGGAAGTCGTGTCAATACATTATGTTTGATCCACGATTTCTGTATTTTAGATCCTTTTATATGGCATATATAATATTATACTCATACACATAAAATTCATGTATATATATATATATATTTAATTTTAGAATTTTCATAAAAAAAAAATCGATCAATTATGATGCAATTGAACCCCGTCGTGCACTAGTAATTCAAGTCGTACAATCTTAATTCCTTTAGAATCATCCTTTGATTGACCTCCTGACTCCATCAATATAAAGAATTTGAATTGATGAACTTTGTTTGGTTGAATGACTTCCTACTTAAATTTTTGTTTAGGAATAATGAATGCAGTATTAAGTAATTCTTAAGCTAATAGTAAACACATAATTATGAGACTTGTAGCCTCACTATAAGAATTATAATCATGGTAAAAAGTAAAAAAATTGGTGAACAACAATTAACCACGATCGCATGATGATTATTGACTGATGTTTCGATAACTAAGGAAGGCTAAAACATTTAGTTAGCTAAAAATCATGCCAATCTTTTTGCTACAATTGAGAAACATATTGGAAAATACTAATTTGGCTATTACTGAAATCGTAATAAATATTGATCGGTTATAGTCAAAATCTCAATTTATACATTAATTTGATTGATAGTAACTGATAATATATTGATTTGATATAATTTTTAAATCGCATAATTTACAATACCACAATTGCCATGGCAAAGAAAGGAAGACCAGTGATGTGTATGTAGTACTTTTTTTAAATAATCTACGAATAATATTATTTTTTTAAAAAAAAGAAAATTATTAGGAAATAGTATGTAAACAATTGTAAAGTAAACAGCTAGTTCTGGCTGGTCCACCTCAAATTAAATCTGGAGGGTGATGGTTCGTATTTTCTATTTCAAATTCTATTATATTTGATGTTTTATTTATAATAAGATTTGAAACAAAAAATATTGAGCCCGTCTTTGCTTAATGCAGGTAAATACTAAAAAAAAAAATATTTTTTTTTGGAAAAAAGAATGCAGTGAATTAAATTGGGTTAAATAATATTCCCAAGAGAAATTAAGTGCTCACCATGACCAACATGGGGATACAAGAAATACTCCACACTGATATCATTAGGGTTTGAGCAAATTACATGCTCCAGATTCCGGAATAGTCATGTGTATATGTAAATATATATATATATATATATGTACTTGCTTATCCATCTGCAAAGTAAATCAAGTCAAATGAGTAAAAATAGGGACAAAAATTAGAAGAATGTTCAGCGTAAAAATACCATATATCGCAATACCTGATGATTGATCACCTGTTATCAAAACATAAATATCGCAACAAATTATTAAGTACATTCATCAGCAATCTAGCATGAGATAAATCAGGTATAGATATAGCCAAAAATAACTTGCCGATTCAAAAATATTACACAAACTTATTTATGTGTATGTATAAGTTGTATGTATGATGACCGGCAAGTCATCCTTGGCTGTACCTCGTAACCTAATTGCCTCATGCAAGACTCGAGATGAAATAGACAAATCTTCCAGTCCAATGTGACAAGAATCTTGAACCAATGGAAAGAGGGGCCATTTGTCCGAAACAGACATCAAATGATTTGAACACAGAAATGAAGTAATTTCCCTAAAGGAGAAACTAACACAACATGTCCCTGTTGGTTTGGGGCAAGCTAGCTAGCAAGAAACCGGCAATAATATTAATGAGGAGAGGGAAGGGAGAAAGGGCGATTGGGTGGCTGATGAAGAGTTAGAGAATGGGAATGAATCTAATTGGAACAAATGGGTTTGAAGCAACTGCTAAATGTTTGTGTTCTTTAATAGAAAAATGAATTGTTGTCATGAAATGGAAACCCTTTTCAATAAATGCAGCTGACCCTTCTACAGAAGGGTAGTTCTTGATGAGTTTATCAATATCCGGGTATTACCCCTTGGAGCAACTTAAAGAGTAGGTGATTTTTGACTGATTTCATATTCCTCTTTCTTTTTTTAAATTATTTTTTTACTTTTGTCACAGTCACAAGGTCAGTCGAAATCACGTATTTTTTATATTTTTATGTCCTATAGGATAGAGTGATCAACACATTTATTTATCTGCTTTACGAGATTTTCAAGATGATTCTAAAATTGAAAAAATTCGAAATGTTTAGTACTCTTCTTTACGAGATTTTTATATTGGTCCCAAATTTGAAGAAAACTAGTCATAGTTAATCCTTTGAAATCCCATAAAATATAGGAATTAATGTGTCGAGTTTTCTCTGTTTTAAAATTATTTTAAAAATTTCTTTAAAGTAGAGGATTGAAAAGTATGAAGTTCCTATTTTATGGGACTAAAAGTATAAATTTCACCTCTTACAAGGGTACTTAAAAAATTACCTATGAATGCAATTCTTATAATAACAAATGCGACGGAACATATAATTTTTTGACAGTAAGTAATCCGTCCTTGCTACCTAAACTAACTTGGGTTGGGTCAAAGACATAGCAGAACAAGGATGCCTCATTCAAGAAAGATTGGGCTTGCGTCTTGCATGATGATTAGAATTTTTAACTGATCAAGCCAACGTATCATAAAAACTAAGATTTAATCATTTGTGAGTCAACATACAGAACGTATATTTAAACGTACCAAAAATACTTAAACAATAATTCAAACTCGTAATATAAATACGATATCATTCGACTTTAATTATTAGGCCACGACGACAGATGATTTTAAGTGAATTGATATGGTGGGATCAAATGTGAACAACTTTAAAAATTCTGGAGAAAAGCAATTAAGGCACTGGTTGGGTTCAGTTTTGCTTTCGTGTAGTTGGTGGGTTGAAGGACATTGAGTTAGGTGAGGCAATTAAATATTTGGTTCTTGTGGCTAAGGACCTTTGTCCATGACCCTGGCCCATTTGGATATCGGGGCACCAACCTATCCCAAAATGGATCGTGTAGATATATTGAATTTGATTCAACCTGAGGTAGTACTTGTGAAAGTTTCGAAAAAACACTTTCACATTTTTAATATTCTATAATTTTTTATATTTTATTTGCTATATTATATGATATTATTCATGTGTCGTAGAAAAATAAAAATCAAATTGCTACGATTAATCAATAAAAAAATATTTTTTTGAGAATCATGCGAGTTTATTTATTGTGTATATATGAATGAACAAGTATATTATTTAATCAAAATATTATTGAATTAAAAATTCAATTTTTCTATTAGTGTTTAATTTATTAATAATAAATGACAAATATTTGTATAAAAAATTACCAAATATACTAATTGAAATAAAATTTATTTTTTTTGAAAAAATTAATTATTATTAACAAAAGGCTAGTGTAAATATTAAGTAAAAATAGTATTTTTTTTAAACACATGGTTAAACTTGTGTTAGAAGTGTTTGTCGTCTGTACATAATTTGATTTAGTTTTTATTTGCTTTTATTTTATGTGAGTTATTGAGTTTTCATATTTATTATTATTTTTAATTATATTAATATATTGAATGAATCAATATAATTTATTATTATTTATTATTATATTAATGTATTAATTAAATCGATATATTATTTAAAAAAAAAAAAACAGACAGGGAGAGGACGACTGTACCCCATTAGATACAGGATTATATCACACCAGATCCATTGACCCTACCCGTACCAATTGGATTCAATGACAGCAATCATGTGATATGACCCAACAAAGTACTGCTCTACTGCTTCTAATTTATTTCTATTCATCTCCGAATCTTTCACTCTCACTTTCACCTTTTTTCCCCCTTTTTTATATTTCAGTTGCCTAAAACTCATTTAATTGGTCAACCAAATTTATTTTTTCGATACCTGGACTATTAGTATTCATTTTTTTTAATTAGATTTAAATACATAAATATTTATCATTTTTTTTTATAAAATTATAAGTGTATTCCCTTTAAAAGCTGTCTACATAACGTACTTTATGGGGTGGTTGTGTAAACTTTTGTCGCTGAATGAATGTATATTTATAATTACAGTTATAATTTTTTGAGAGTGTAATTGTAATTTTGAAAAAAATATAAAGTATTTGTGTTTTTTAGATTTAATTTCAATGGACGTCAATATAATTTACCCTAATATTAATATCTAGGATAATTACAACTTGCTCTTTTGAGATTTATTATAATTAGAAATATCTTTTTGTTGTCTAAAATATCATAAATACTCCTCCTAAAATTACAAATACCCCCTATAATGAGCGGTCACAAAAAGTATCTGTTAAAATATTTGTAATTTTAAAAATTATTTATAATTTTTTAAATAAAGATTAAATATTTAAATTAAAACAAATTAAAAAAAAAAAAACCATCGTATTTACCCTAGCATCTAATAGTAACCAAAAGTACATAAAGTGAACCACTTTATTTGCGGTGGCAAATACACTACTAACACTTGAAACAAAATAGGTGGCATGTAAATATTGCAAATTTAGAAAAAATGTTTTGATTATTTCAAAAGGCTAAGAAATATGAATAATAATTAGGATGATCAAAAAAAAAAAAAAATAGATTATGTTGCATTATAAAATATTGTGATTTAAAAATTATGGCGAACCAATATTATCTATTACAATAAAAAAAGTTGATATAAAAATTTAAATTTTGATCACTGTTAATTAACTTTCGCCATGGTTTTATCTATAATCAAAACGTTTGTCACGGATAGTTGTAGCTACAATAAAAAAAATTGATATAAAAATTTAAATTTTGATCACTGTTAATTAACTTTCGCCATGGTTTTATCTATAATCAAAACGTTTGTCACGGATAGTTGTAGCTAATATTTCGGTCTCACTTACAAAAATAAAAATTAATAATCGTTGCGTGTTTATGATTAATTAGTATTTACTATAATTTTTATTTTTACTATAATAATTAATCATAATTAAAAATAATATTTCTTCTAGCGACACCCGCTGATGTTTGCCTAATATAAATATATTTTTATTAGATTAAAAATGACACTGAACGCATGTGTGATTTGTTCCATCATACATGCCACTTCATTTAGTAGGGTTCCAATAAAATTTTGATATTCCAAAACTAGTGTGTATTTATAATTAAATCAAATTTCATATGTTCTATTTTATATAAATAGAACACTCTATATGATACTTTTAGGGATAATTACACTTTTTTTTTTTTTGAAATTTGGCGTAATTACACATAGATCCTCTATGGTTTGAAAAATTACATCTAGCACCTCTGATGTTTGCTTCCGTCTAATAAATAAATTCCTCTATTAGTCAAAATTCATTAAGTTTGTTGATATTAACAAAAAAATTGAATGAAAATTGATATTTATCATCGATTGGCTTATTACTGACTTATTGTAAGTCAAATAACTTTTTTACTAAACTACTCTTATAACGGTAAAATATATCTCCTCACATGCATTAAAGCGAGAAACTTATGAAGGTAATTTGATCATAAAAAGATCTATTTGCTTTGCAATATGTTAATAATAAGTAAATTGGAGATAAATATAGATTTTTTCCTATTTTTTTTGTTAATATCTGAAATTCGGTAAATTTTGTCCAAAGAAGGAACTTATTTATTAGATAGAAACAAACTTATGGGTCCTAAATGTAATTTTTTAAACCACAAGGGATCTATGTGTAATTACACCAAATTTCAAGAAAAGAGAGTGTAATTATCCCTATTTTTCATTGTCGTACCAGCAACTAAAAATTGAAAAGAACATATTTGAGAGTGTTTGCAAGAGTTTTAGAAAAATACTTTTTAACTTTTAACTTCAAAAATACACTTTTTAAGTAGGGATAATTACAACTCCTTCCCCTGAGGTTTGGTGTAATTACATCTAGACCTCATTTAGTTTGGAAAATTACATTTAGAACTCCTGAAGTTTATTTTTGTCTAGCAAATAAGTCCCTATGTTAGTCAAAATTCACCAAATTGATATTAACCAAAAAGCTGAGTAAAATTTGATGTTTACACTCGATTAACTTATTACTAACTTATTGCAGGTCAAATATTTTTTTTTAATTAAACTACCCTTATAACGATGAAGATATACCTCATCTCATACATTAATGCGCTGAAAAAAGAATGTAATTTGAGCATAAAAATATTTATTTGACTTGTAATAAATTAATAATAAGCCAGTCGGAGATAAACATAGATTTTTTCTATTTTTTTTTGTTAATATCAACAAATTAGGTGAATTTTGACGAAGGAATTTATAAGTTAAGACGGAAGCAAACTTCAGGAGTGCTAGATATAATTTCTCAAACTATAGGGGCTCTACGAGTAATTGTACCAAACTTCAGGAGAGGGGAGTGTAATTATCCCTTTTAAGTATTTGAGATGCTACTTTTAGCTTTTGAAACTGTTGAGAAAGACATTTTTAGGTCAAAAGCTAGAAGCACCTTGAGGGTGTTTCTAGTAGCTTTGATTTTTTTATTTTGTAAATAATAGATTTTTTTTTTATAATTTTTCTCTCCTTGTAATAATTTTAATTCAACTTTATTATTTTTACTTTATTTAAAAGTATTACATATCTAAAATTGATATTAAAATTTTCAAATACTTTGAATAATTTGACAATAATCAAATTTACACTTTCATATATTTAATATTTTAAATTTTTTTATATTAGTCCTATACCATAAAAAATTATAAATTTAATGATTATGATTAATTAATAAAATAATATTTTTTGTAATTACGCAAGTTTAATTATTGTGTATGAATGAATAATTATATTACTTAGTAGGAATGTTATTAAATTTAATATCTAATTTTTCTATTAAAATTTTTAAAAGTTAAATACAAAATATGCTAATCAAAATAAAAAAAATTAACTTTCGCGAAAATATAATTATTATTCACAAACAATAAGCGCAAGTATAAGAAAAAGTAGTATATATTTAACACATAAAGATAAAATATTTTTTTTAATTCATTAAATTTATTTTCCAAAGCTACCAATTTGACTTTAGCTTATCTTTAATATTTTTTACAAACACCATCATCCCTTTTAATTTCTAATACACCTTTTAGCTATTTTTACAAAAACCACTCCAGATATAGAACACAGAGATTTTCCCGAACAATCCTTTTCCATAAGCTTCAGCTAAGCTTCAACAGTTGCTCCTTTTCCAATTTTGTGCTCATAATAAATGTAGGGGGTGTAGGTGAATACCATAGTTCCCAAATTATATCAGCCTAATAGCCCAATTATAAAAGTTTCTACCGAAAGTATTGTTCTTCTACACACTGGAGGAGGATTGATTTCCTTTTCCTTCATTCAGTGTCTTTCGGTGCTCCATTTGTCCTGTTTATATGAAATTCTGAAATACCCAAGTAAAAAGAATCTAATTATCAGAAAGAACGCTTAAAATGATGTGTAGAAACAGCTGGGAGTGCATTGGAGATTTCTTTGATGATTTTGAGGTTGGAGGTTTTGGTCTTGGATGACTTGGGCTTTCCAATCCCGCTTCTGTTCTTTACAGGATGAGTCTGAATTTGAATTTTTCATTTGAAAAGAAGACGGGGTCATGTTAAGTCCAATGGACGTAAGAAAGCTCTTAAAAGCATCATCTGGTGCGAAAAATCTCAAATTTGGTAAGAGCATTCATGCCCATCTCGTTGTCTCCAATCAAATTTCTCGAGACCGCGTGATCGAGAGGAATTCCTTGATAAATGCTTACTCGAAGTGCGGTGACATAGCGAGTGCTCGCCTACTGTTCGATAGAATGTGGAAGAAGAACGTTGTTTCGTGGGGTAGTATAATGGCTGGGTATTTGCAGCATGGGTGTGCTTCAGAGGTTATAGAGCTGTGTAGGTACATGGTTAAAGTGGATAAATTATGCCCGAATAAATATGTATTAGCAACTGTTCTTGCATCCTGCTCGAATTGTGGGTTGCTGGATCAAGGTCAACAATGTCATGGGTATGCGTTAAAATCTGGATTGATCTTTCATCAGTATGTGAAGAATGCACTTGTAAACATGTACTCGATGCTCTCTGATGTGAAGGAGGCTGTGCGGGTTATGAATTCCACCTCAAGATCAGATATTTGTACCTATAATTCTGTGTTGAAGGGACTCTTGGATCATGGGGATTCCAGAGAAGCATCATACGTTTTGCGGAGTATGGTGGTTGAATGTGAATCTGATGAGTGGGACAGTATAACTTGTGTTAATGTGTTTGGAGTCTGTGGAAGTCTTAAGGATTTAGATTTGGGAAGACAAGTTCACAGCAGAATACTGAAGACTGGTGTGGACTGTGATTTGTTTGTAGGTAGTGCCACTGTGGATATGTATGGAAAATGTGGTGAAATCTCATCTATGAGAAGAGTTTTTGATGTGTTGCATACTAAAAATGAGGTTACTTGGACAGCGGTATTGACTGCTTATTTACACAACGAATGCTTTGAAGAAGCACTCAAACTATTTCTAGAAATGGACCTTCAAAATGTTGTACCAAATGAATACACATTTGCAGTGGTTTTGAACTCATGTGCTGGTATCTCGGCGCTTGGATATGGCAATTCATTACACGCACGTGCTGAGAAGATGGGAATGAAGGATCACACTGTTGTTGGTAATGCTCTGATCCATATGGCTACAAGGTGTGGCCTCATTGATGATGCAAATACTGTGTTCAGGAATATGTTACATCGAGATGTCATATCGTGGAACTTAATGATAACTGGTTACTCGTATCATGGGCTTGGCGAGGAAGCCCTGGATGTGTTTCAACAGATGTTAATAGCGAAACACCGACCAAGTTATGTAACCTTCGTCGGCGTGCTCTCAGCCTGTGGCTTCTTGGGACGTGTAGATGAAGGTTTCTACTATCTGAATCATATGATGAGGGAGTTTGACATTGAACCTGGATTAGAGCACTACACCTGTATTGTTGGGCTTCTGGCTAGGGCAGGAAGGCTAGACGAGGCAGAGAATTTCATGAGATCAATCCCAATCAAATGGGATATTGTTGCCTGGAGAACTTTGCTTAATGCTTGTCATGTCCATCAGAACTATGGTTTAGGAAAGACAGTTGCAGATACTGTGCTGCATATGGACCCCAGTGATGTGGGAACTTGTATACTGATGTCAAATATGCATGCCAAAGCAAAGAGATGGGATAAAGTTGTGGCGGTTCGAAAGTTGATGAGAGTAAAGAACATAAAGAAAGAGCCTGGATTGAGCTGGACAGAGATAAGGAATGAGACACATGTCTTTGTTTCAGATGACACTAAACATGTCGAGTCTGTACGAATTCGTGAGAAAGTGAAGAAATTGTTGGTAGAAATTAAACCTCTGGGTTATGTTCCTGATATTGTTTCCGAGTTGCATGATGTGGAAGAGGAACAGAAAGAAGATCACATCAGTTATCACAGCGAGAAGTTGGCTATAGCATATGCTATTATGAAAACACCTCCAGAGGCACCAATTCATGTGATTAAGAACCTAAGAATATGTGATGATTGCCACTCTGCTGCTAAATTTATCTCAAAGCTCACAAAGAGAACAATAGTTGTAAGAGATGTTAATCGGTTTCATCATTTCAGAGATGGTTACTGTTCATGTGCTGACTACTGGTAAAATATAGTCTTAACTTCTCTTGATATGACGGAAGAGTAAGGGAGAAGGCCTGCTACATTGTATAGGCCACTTAATACTAACCACTGAGCAATTTCACTTGAAGAGGCCTTTGTAAGTTGTTCAGGAGCACCTTTTGCGTTGACAATTAATGCAAATTCCCCGACAACACCTCATCCCCCACCCCCTTTTCAGAACCCAAACCCGTCTCAATGAAAATTAGAAAATGGTATTCCTTATTATTTATTTTGTTTCTGGTTGAAGTAAGAACTTATTACTTTGATTGTGCTGATTCCCAGTAGCTGCTTCTTCATCATCTCCAAAGCCGCATAGTGCTCCATTTGTTTCGACACTAGACAAAAGAATGCAGTTGGTTATAGAGTTCCCAATCAGAATGGCAGGTAAGCAACAAACAAAGATCTTGAGCTTTTCCTGAAGTAGGATTGGTTTGCATGAGGGTGAGTTGTCAGAAAGAAGTTCAAATATCTTCTTGCAATTTCTTTTGATCCCAGCGGACTTTCTCCCTGATCTGATTATTTTCATTTTAAGCGTCATGTGCTGCTGGAACAAAGAATTATTTTTCCTCTCTTTCATTTATCTTTTATTGTGGTTCAGAGGAAACATGGACTTACGCTCTCTTGGAGGAAAAATTATAGCGTTCACACTTCTGCCTGGAAATATCAGAGGATGCTCCTGAGTTGCTAACGTCGTTTTGAAGCGGAGAAAAGCTGTCGAACTCCTGGATTTTCATATCCTAGAAACACTTGTTTTGATGTGCTCTCCACAGCATTTGCAGCATCATCCTCAGAGCAAGACGTAACCAGACTGTAACTTAATTGGCACATTGAGCAACATCACACGGTGAGTTGAAATCCTTGAGATTACAAGATAATGCAATCGAATCAATCTTGAAAAAACAGAAAGTATCTGGTCTTTGGTGAGGACTGATAATCATGGTAACAAATATGACAGAATAGCACATTTTTCATGGAACACCATAACAGTTTTTTCCTAGAAAAGAATGTCTTATATTCAAAATATTAGTAATATGCTGAGTTTTAAAGGTTTATTACAATTTTCTGTCACTGTAAAAGAATAATTTAACATAAGCTACTCTCCATGAATTTTACAAATTCATCAAAATCTATTCTTCCATCTCCATTTTCATCAAACAGCCCAATCATTCTCCTGCAGTTCTCCATCTCTGATCCTTCCTTTAAGCCCAGAGCACAGAGAACCTTTTGCAGTTCCTCAGCATCAATAAACCCATCTCTATTACTGTCAAACACATCAAAAGCTTCCTTCACTTCCTCCAAGTTAGGATTTTCCCCTTCAAATAGGTTAAAAAGGTCATCAGCATCCAACCTTGCTGGAACCTTTGCTTCAATAGAATTACAACACATTCCTAAGCTTCTTAAAACAATCTCAATTTCTCCACTGCTCACACTTTGATCGACTCTATCCTCTTGCTTGTCGGATGGCTTGAAATCAGCCTGATGTTTAGAACCATCCGGACCAATCAACTGAGACTGGGTTGAGGACCGAAGTCCCAAGAAAAAGGTGTGAATCCTTTTCCTGTCAATGAGTAGTTGCAGCAAGAGGAACTCAATCAACCCCACAATCAGAACAGTCAGCTGAATAGTATTCAGCGAGAAGTGCTCGAACGGAAATTGGTTTACCTCGTAGTGAGACATGACTGATTATTCTCTCTTCTCAAGAACAATTAGAATGTTTTCTTGAAATAATATTCTCACATGCAGGTAGAAGAAAGTTGATAAGGAATAGAGATGCCGAGAAGATGATTTGAGGAACTTGGAGGTGGGAATATATATACATGCATACTATATGTTGGAGAATGAGCTGAGAAACCTAGTGGGGTTTCAAAGGGGAGGAAGTTGCCTGTGTGGTGCAGGTCATTACTGATTGTGAGAAGGTGGAAAGAACATGAAAATGAAATGGTCAGTGCATGAGAATATACAAAGAAATTTCTGCCCTTCTCCTGGTGAGTAGGAGTTGTTTGGAAATTCCAAGAATATGGTGGGCCAAGCTGGCTTTGATCTTTTGTCTGTTTTTGCTTGATAGGATGATATTTTATGTGGAAATTTTGAATAATACTAGGTGTAGTCCGCTCTCATGGAATAGTTGACTTCTAAACCAAGAATTTGCTGCTTTGCAGTTTCCTGGAATTGGAGGTTTCTTGGCAGCCTCTTTCCCCTAAAAGAAAAAGATGGGAATTGGGAAATAAAAAGAATTTACTATTGCTATCCATTGTGGAATTGCATTTCCTTGTGGGATTTTTCTTCACACGTTTCTGACCAAGACTTCTGAAAGATTAAGGATTACCAACTTCTACTTCACTAGTTACTACAGTCCCTCCTGGGGCTGGCAACGAGTCGAGCTCGACCATTTTTGTCGAGCTTGATTCTGTAATTTTGAGCTGATCGAGTTCGAGCTGATTTTTATTATTATTATTATTATATTAAATTATGAAATCGCCAATATTTTACATAAATTTATAAGTAATAAAATAGATTTTGTAATGCATACTATATTATTATTATTAGATTAAATAATGAGAATCACCAATTTTTTACATAAATTTATAAGTAATAAAATAGATTGTATAATGTGTACTATATTATAAAATATACCAAAATATAGTATGAAATTTTAATTTATTGTTATAAATATAAACTACTGATTAGTTTAATAGTAATATAATTAGTAAAATGTACGAAAAAAAATCATACTGAACATTTTAAAATTATAGAAAAGTATCAATTATCTGAAATATGCAATTGAAATACATAAAAATATTTTATAGTTGAGATTAATATATGTTCACAATCTGCAGTAAATTTATATGGAAGAAGTATTATTTTAGTCCGCTAAGTATGCCTAATTTTAATTGTACTCCGATAACTATATTCATTTTTGTTTAGGTTCAGTAACTTACGAAATTGCTTACTTTTAGTCATTTGGCAGATTTTCAAACAATTTTACCCCTATGAGTGCCTTTCAAAAGATGCATAGAGGTAAAATTGTCCGAAAATCTGCCAGATGACTAAAAGTAAGCAATTTCGTAAGTTACTGGATCTAAACAAAAATGGACATAGTTATCGAACTAAAATTAAAATTAGGCATACTTAGCGGACTAAAATAATACTTTTTCTAATTTATATATTTTATAAATGTTAGTATTACATTGATGTAACTATTATCTTATATTATTGAACAACATGGGTTAATCGGACCATCAAAATTCAGATCAGACCGTTAGATATGATCAAACTTACAGAAAAAATATATTTGGTAAAGTTTTAGATTTATTGGATATACGGATGTCAAGATATCATACTCGGAACATAAGAATAATAATTCAAACCGGTGTATCGTAGAATCAGACCATGTGATTTTAAATCAGATTGTCAGATATGATCTAATGGACACGATCATATATATAGTTAAATTTAGTGCGAATCGGGTGCCCAAATTTTACGTATCGTAATTGTTGATTAAACTTTTTGATCTTATTATATATAATAAAATAATAATTAAAATAATTAAAATTGTTCAACCATCACTATTATTATCTTTATCATTATTTTTAGATTAATTCATAGGAATCACTAAATTTTGACATAAATTTATAAATAATAAAATAGATTGCATAATGCATAGTATGTATCCTGATATAAATATAAAACTAAAAAATAGATAAAAAATCATAAGTGAATTACTTGTCAATTTTTAAAAAGTATAACGTAAAACAAATATATATTAAAAGAGCCGTACGAGGAGAAAACTTCCTATACGGTTCTAGGGGGGAAGGGTTAAGGATTTACCCGGTGTAAGATATCATATTGTTCGAGGAACCCTAAATGCTGTTGGAGTAAAGGATCGTCAACAAGGACATTCTAGTGCGTTGTAGATTCTTATCCAAGACTTGTATCATTTGATGATGCCATGTGAATTGCTAGAAACATGTGAAGTGTATGGCTAACCCAATAATGAAAGTTTCGTAAGGGGACTGGAGCAGGCTACCATGAGACAAAAGATCTTCTTTCTAAAGAGATTCGATTCGGAACTCTTATATGTCCAAGGTTCAATATTGAAATAATTTCAAAGGTTTTTCCGCTAACGAAAAAGGGGATAGGATAAAGATTTTTGGAGTCAAATAGGCTTTTTTTGGGGATAGAGGGACTTGAACCCTCACGATTTTTAAAGTCGACGGATTTTCCTCTTACAATAAATTTCATTGTTGCCGGTATTGACATGTAGAATGGGACTCTATCTTTATTCTTGTCCGATTCTTTGACAAACGTATTTGGGCGTAAATGACTTTCTCTTATCACATGTGATATAGAATACACATCCAAATTAAGCAAGGAATTCCTATTTGAACGATTCACAATCAATAGCATTACTTATACTGAAACTTAGAAAGTTGTCTTTTGGAAGATCCATGAAATTACAGAACTTGGAGAAAACTTTGTAATCCCCCTGTCCCTTTAATTGAACGTAAAATTTATGTATGTCATATTAAATAATAATTTTAATTATAAAAAATATTATCATGTTATAGGTATTGATAAGAGTATTCACAAACTATCTTATCAATACAATTCTTCTTTCTTTCTGATTTTCATGAAATTTCTTTATTTTCGAGAGTAGAACCACAGATTAGGTTTACTAAAGATGAGAAAATTTTTCTCCACAAATAACTCCTTATTCTATCCGTTTTTGTTACCTAAGTGATCAGAGCTATTAAGAATTTAATTAATGGGTATATCAGTAATATTAAAATATTCATAAGAATATAAAATAATTTTTTTATAATAAAAATTCATCATAAATACATTCACTATGACCGCCAACCCCTTTAAATACCATAAATATCAATTTTAAAAGGAGGTATTTCACACATTTAATTTGCATATCCAAAGACTATATAATAGTTTTATGACGCCTGAATTTCACACTATAGAATAGAAAGGAGAGGTTAAAATGCCCATATGTCGCCTGAATTTGAATCCAAAACCATATATATAATAATAATTATTTTATCTGACGACTAAAAGATTGTGAGTTTAAATTTTATAAATATATATAGATAATATTAATATATTGCTATTATTGAATATTGTAATAAAGTATGTTTAATGATTTAAAAATATTAATATATTTAAAAATAATAATAATTAATGTTATTATTATTATTATATCGTCGCTATAGATGTAACTCTAATTAATTGTTGATGGTTGTATAATTTTTATCATTATTAAGTATGTTACGATAAAATTAAAATTATTATTGTTTAAAATATTTTTTTAATGATCATTTTAAAATTGTTAATGGTGCTTTACAACAAAAAATTTCTTTCATCGTAGTGAGCTTATACGAGTTTGTAAAATCTCTACACGAATATGATGATCGGGAATTACTAAATAGATGAATCAACAATTTATTTATTTTGAAAGGGAAACAACAATTTAGTTCAAGAACTAATCAAATTTTCAGAACCTTTAATCCTATTAAAAAGAAATTGCATTTTTTCGTCCCATGATTTTAGTTCACTAGAACTTCAATTTCTTTTTTTTTTTTTAGGGAAAGGTAAATTTCATAAATGAGAAAAGGAAGTATAATACAACAGTGCTCGTATGATATGTTATCCCTCGACAGACCAAGGGATACGCCATAATTTATAAAGTGCACTAGAGCTAACAGAGCTAGGAAGATTTTTGCTAAAAATCCATAGTCTAACATCCTCTATGATTAAGCTAGCTAACGTAGCCGGCAACCTCGAAGTGTGCTCGAACCGTTTCATGTTGCGTTCCCTCCAAATATGATAAACGCATGCCCCAAGTAGCGCACGGTATGTCATGTTAATAATGTGTTTGCCCCTCCACTTCCTAGAAGCCCATTCAATATCCATCCGCCACTGTCTGTTAGATCAGAGAAATCAAATAGTTCGTCTGATAATAGTCAAACAACGTCTACTATACTGACAATGAAAGAACAAATGTGTGTGTGTCTCCAAGTTGTCCTCAGTACATAGGACGCATCCACCTAAATGTGATAACCATTGCTTGTTCGTTGTAGCAAGCTTTTCCTGAATAGCGAGCCAGAGAATGAGCATGTGCCGAGGAATTTTTAGAGGTCCAGAAAGTAGTGAATACCACCCTACTTTTGGACCCGGGGATCAAATAAACGATAGAGCGCTTGTGTGGTGACAATATTGTCCGAGAACCGCCATAAAATTCGGTCGTTACTTCCGTGACTGACAGATAGTACCTGCAAGATCTCCAGACATTCGAAGTCAGTGATAGAAGGCCATTGCCACTGACCCTCATGAATGACAACCCACAACCTACTGGATTACTGCAATCCCGTAACAATAGGTCCATGGGGCACTCTCTGAATAAGAGGGCCTAGATGGTGCCAAGGGTCCCTCCATAAATAAAAATCCCACCCATTACCGATGCAGTAAACAACCTCCGATTGTAGCCATGCCCTTAACTGTATAAGTTTCTTCCAACACCATGAACCTCTATTTTCAAATATATTCCAAATAGAGGAGTCCCGAAGTCGTTCTTGGTGTAACCATTCCATCCAAATGCATGTCCTGTCACAACGAATAACATCGCATAATTTTTTACACATGAGGGCTCGATTCATTGTTCAATTTCAATTTCAATTTCATTGTTCATGATAGAACTTCAATTTCATTGTTCATCACATTATCAAAAATAGTTCCATAACTTTTAGAAAAGTGTATTTTCAATCTTTTGTGATTTGAATGCGATTTTTCTGTTAATTTAGTAATTGCAGTTGGTAGAACGATCGAACTGAATTTTTTTAGGATTCATACAACTATTTTCAATAATTCCTTGAGCAATGAGATTAAAGGAGTATTTGCAAAAAATTCTTCTTTTAAAAAGGTTATTTTTGTAAAGAAAGCTGAAAGTTGTAGCAGAATCAAAAGTAGGTAATATTTGTAAAAAAAAAAAAAAAAGGATAAAATACACTTTGTCCTCCTGACCTATTCGTCATGTAACAATTACCCCCTAAACTAACAAAATGTAACACTTACCCCCCACAATTTAAATTTTTAGAATATTATATATATATATTTAGTTCAAAGAGTTTCTTTTTTTTTTCATATATATATAATTTTGCATTTTAAGTTTAAATAAAAAATTCTTAATTAGGAAAATAATTTTTTATTTATAATAAAGTAAAACATAATTGGTGAGTTAAATAGTTTGAAATTTATTTTCTTTACAGATTCAAAGTTAACTAATAAATACACAAAAAAATTCATGAAAAGATTTTATTAATTTGGTGATAAAATTAAGTTATTAGCTATTAATTAAATTAGATAAAAATGAATAGTTAAATATCTGTTTTTTTAACATAGCTATTAATTCAATTAGATAAAAATGAATAGTTAAATATCTGTTTTTTTAACATATTTTCTTTAAAGAATATGATAAAATATATTTATTTATTTTTTTCTAGAAATTTTTAACTTTTGGTTAAGCATATATATATTTGTCAATTTTTTTTAAGAAGCATATATGAGTTGTTGGTCATATTATATTTATTGTGTATCTACTATATATATATACTCTACAATTTTAATATAAATTCTTCACTTATTAAAAATAAGTAATAAATAATAATTTAGTGATGTGTTAATGTGCAAAATACTAAAATATATTGAAAATAATATAATTTTTCAAGGCATGAGGGGCATTCTTGTCCAAGCAAGAGTACATTTGTTATTTTAGGGGGGGTAAATAATTACATGATGAATAGTTTAGGGGGCCAAAATATATTTTACCCTAAAAAAATCAAAAAGCAGATAAAAACTAAATTGGATAGTATTTGAAAATAATCATTTCTAAACTAAACTTAATTGATTAAAAACTATTTTGTCCCCATATGTTAAAAATATATTATTTTTTATTATATTTGCATTTGTTGTTTGTCAATAATAATTATTTTTTTATAAGAAAATAATAAATTTTATTTTGCTCATTATATATCATATTTAATTTTTCTGAAATATTAATAGAAAAAAATAAAATATTAATTTAATAATACTTCCACCAAGTAATATAATTATTGATTCATACACAATAATTAAACTTTGCATGAACGAAAAAAATTATTTTATTGATTAATCATAGTCATTTAATTTATAATTTTTTTTATAATAAATGAATAATATAATCAGACAACACAGCAAATAAAATATAAATATTATAAGATATTTAATATATGAAAATATAAATTTTATTACTGTTAAATTATTTGAATTATCTAAAAATTTCAATATCAACTTTAAATATAAAAATTTTAAAATAAATAAAAAATAATAAAATCGACTTAAGGTTATTATAATGAGGATAAAATCGTAAAAATTGAAGTTAAATTTATTTACAAAAAAATCCAAAGTAGCTAGGGTGCTTCTAGCTTTTGATCTAAAAGCATTTTTTTTAACAGTTTTAGAAGCAGAAGTTGTCGTTCTAAACACCTTAAAAATATTTTTTTGAAGTTAGAAATTGAAAAGTATTTTCTTAAAACTTGCAAGTGGACCAAAGAAATATAATTATTTGACCAACCATCACACAACTTATCACCTGCACATTAAAACAAAATTAGTAAAATAATAAACATAAATGAAAATGTGGTGCAGGATGAAATTAATCAAGTTTATTCAAATTTCTCTTTCAGAGACAGCTGATGCAATCATCATCACACCCACAATCATTTCCTTCATTTTTCCACTTCAATTTCATATATCTACACATTAAAACTCAGTACTGCAGTGCCAAAATCTGGCAGTTACACCAAATATCAATTTCACCAGAAAGATGATTAAAATGAGAAAACCATCTCCTATCCACGGATTGAAATTATGAAAACCCTAATTTCAATTATTGAGGCGGTGGAGACGGAGTCGGAGGAAATGGCGTCGGAGACGGCGTCGGAAAGGGATAACCAGATCTTACGTTGGTGTTTGGCCCTGCGTCTATGTAATCCAACTCCATTGCTTCTCTTCCATTTCCCTTTGAATATAAGAATTCCAATTTAATTTAACCCATAAAGTAAGAATTACCAAGTGAAAATTAATTACTTACCTCAGAAGAAACACCGACTGCTGCATGTTCTTCTTCATGCTCAGAAATATCCAACATTTTCCTTCCGAATCCTGTTCTCCCAAACAATTAAAGTCAAAATTAATCAGATTTTGACACAATAATATATATACATATATATATATATAGAGAGAGAGAGAGAGAGAGAGAAATTTCACCATTAGAGAGAAGGAGCAGAAGAAAAGTGAAGAGAAGAAGCCTACTGATTAAACAACAACTCCCCATGTTTGGTTTTGGTAAATGTTGAGTTGTCTCTCAGGTAAGGTTGATGATATATGTGGGAGGAATAGAGACCAAAAACTGTGAGCTATAAGCTATAAATGTGAGTGAAGAGATAGAGACGGATTCTTGTACGTATATATTTATACACATTGAAGAACACCTTTTTGATTAATTATCAAAAACAATTACGGAGCTGCCCATATTTGGGCGTATCATACGCTTTTGGTTTTTCACTTTTGCTCTGGAAGATGTAAATATTTAATCCGTTGCTCTATGTTGGGGTCAATGGAGGAGCAATTCTTGGATCTTGGGGATTTTAGGGTTTTTTTTTTATTAAAAAGAAAAAAATAAAATTAGTTTTAGTGTGATTTTCATAAATTAATTCATTATATCATTCAGTATATTTAAATTTAAATAAATTAATACGTTTAGATAAAGAAACAAGAAACTATTATAGAAATTAATATACACTGATATTTGTAGAACTTAATACACAACCTTTTGATTGTAAAGCCTCGACGCTATCGATTAATCTCATTGGCAATTAACTATCCCATTTCAAATTTTCATTTTTTTGTCCATCCAATCTTTATCTATTTCAAATTTACTATTTTCCCCAGGTATAGTGTTTATTTTTGTTTTCGATTTTTGAAATAATAATATAGTGAAAATATATTTATTTATATATATTCTCATTGAAAATATATATATATATATATATTGATTTGATATCGCAGTTCAATATAAAACACAATCTTATTAATTAATGCAAACATATTCTCATTTTCACATCAAAATCTATACAAAATAGAAAACATATGTTTTTTTTATTGAAAATTATAAATAATACCATAATTATGCATATAATATAACCATAACATATAAAAAAAAAATTCCATACACTTACAAACGGCTATTGTTGAAACTACTACCCTAACTAGATGATTTTAAAAATTAATTATAATTACGATTTTGTTTTTTTTTTTAACAAAAGTGGGTGTATGCCATTTTAACACAATTACATCAATTTTCTTGTTACGTCAATAATATCATATGTTTATTTTTTTTTTAAAATATGATATGTTGGCTTATATATATTGTTTTATTCATAAATTTTAAAACGTGAAAAATTATTTATAATACATACACAGGGTTGGCATACCATGACAATTAATATATAAAAAATAATATTTTTCACTCACAAAGGCAGATTTGTGACCGCAACACCAAATTTTTTGGTTGTGATGATAATATCTTAAGTTAACTTTTATTTTAAAATTATTTAATTTTTATAAAATATAATATGTTGATTTATGTAATTTATTTTTATTTATAATATATTTTTTAAAAAATATTTATTATATAGGCATAGAACAGGTCGGCTAGTAGTGTGCATATGTTGAGGTAGCATAGGTGGGAGTGCACGTGAATGCCAGATTGGTAGTAATAATATTATTCTTTTTCAGCTTTCACGTGTCCTTGGATCTGTACCAATTAAGTCCACCGCAAACTCCTCTTCCGTACCAAATTAAGGAAAAATTATTATTTTAGTTCGTTAAATATATTTAATTTTAATATTAGTTTAATAATTATGTTTATTTTTGTTTAGGTCTAATAACTTACGAAATTGCTTACTTTTAGTCCTCAGACAAATTTTCGGATAATTTTACCCCTATGAGTGCATATGGTCTAAAACTTCCTTTCAAAAGTTGCATAGGGGTAAAATTGTCCGAAAATATGACAAAGGACTAAAAGTAAGAAATTTCGTAAGTTACTGGACCTAAACAAAAATGAACATAGTTATCAAACTAAAATTAAAATTAGGCATACTTAGCGAACTAAAATAATACTTTTTCCCTAAATTAAATAATTAAAGTTTCCACTATTTTATTTTGATTAAAATATATATCCAATAATTAAATGATTGACAAATATTTTAGCTTTAAAATATTAAGAGCATATGTTAATCAATTACTTATAAGGGTAATTATATTTAGACTTCCTAACTTATAATCTAATTATATAAATCAGTCATATTTTTGTATAATTATAGAAATTATATTTGATAATAAAAAATTAAAGATAATTCATGTAATGTTTTCGACGTTCTTAAAATTTGTGCGTAAGTTCCAAAAAGTGGTGATGTTTATGTAAATGATGTTGACGTCTCTAATGGATGTATATATAATTTTTCAAAAGACAAGAATGATTTGTATAAATACACCATAAACCATAGAGTGTAAATATAAGGGGTAATTATATCGCCGCCCTTGAAGTTTTGTGTACTTGCACGTAGACCCTCTTTAGCTTGAAAAGCTATATCTAATAATCCTGAAGTTTAATTCCCTGTAACATAAGTCTTTTCATTAGTCAAAATTCACTGAAAATGTTGAAATTAACAAAAGATGAATGAAAATTAATATTTACCCTGGCCAATTGATTTATTATTAACTTATTATAAGTTAAATTATTTTTTCTGACTAAATAATTTTAAAGATATACCTCTTCACATATATTAACGTTATACAATAATTATTAATCGTAAACGATTTATTTGATCTTGTAATAACTTAGTAATAAATTAATTATAAATAAATATAAATTTTTATTCAGATATTAACAAATTTAATAAACTTTGATTAATAAATTTTAAAATGCTTGTGTTGTATTGCATATGGGGAGCATGTCAGGAACGTGGACCTTAATAGAGTAATAAAACTTCACAGCTGAATGGATGATTAAATTATGTCTTTTTCAAGAAAAAGCAAAACATATTGAACCAATGAAATCGCAGCTGAAGAAAGATGAATACTATGCTCCGTACTCTGTACGCCAGCTGAGTTCAAAATTTTTTGTCTTGGTGAATGGGACGAGACTTCAATTTTTAGAAGAATTGATGACAGTATTTTCTCTTCAAAGTTAATATAATTCAAATTAATGTGGGATATTAAAGAATAATTTTGGCTCAGAGGTTTTTTTTTTTTTTTTTTGGTTTTGGTGGCTTAATTTTATTTTTTTAATTTTTATTCGGTGCTAATTTAGAGGGTGTTTAGCTAAATTTATTTAAGAATTTTTATAAGCCCGTACATATTATTTTCTTTCTTTTTTAGAGAGTTTATAAGTCCTTATTTATTTTAGAACTTATAAGATATTTTTGTGAAAATATTTATCAAATACTTTGTATGAATATTATGATCAATGAATCTTAGGAATAGAAAATAAATCGAATGACTAAATGTTTGAATGAGATCGAGCGGGGTAAGTTCCTTTAAATTTGATCCAACAAGTTTAACAAATCAAACTTGAATAAAAAATTCAATAAGCTTTTTATATTGGATCGAACTCGATTTGATTAGAACCAAAATAATAAAATAAATTTGAATATATCAAAATATCCGATCTTGACTCATGTTTGATTCATACCCGAGAACACATTTAAGAAATTACAGCCAAACCCCAGGACACAAGTACTGGATTCTAGGAGTCTGCAAAGAACATCAACGTTTAGCACTTTCTCATGTTATGGTTTGTCAAAACGGGATGTACAATTTGAGAATTGAGGTTGGCAGCAGAAATGGTATAATCACAATCTAATATTCAGATGTCCAAAATAAGCGGAAATAATGATACAGAGAAAGTCTACTCCCAACTTATTTTGCTGCATGTGGACTTGGGATATACAAACAGAAATCTCACTCTCTTCCACCTCTCAGAATTTTCATAATGTTTTATGTACAAGAACTAAAGAAGCCAAAAAAACCATCTATGTCCTACCAAAGACCACCTATTTTATAGTTGCTATTTCCACTAATCACATCTTGACAAGAAATTAAGGTAACATACCCTGAAAACCGACCACTTTGGTCCGTAGCATTAGAAGCAGAAGGAATTACGAGCTCTCATGGAAGCTCAATGACCGGGACAATGCTGCTGGATTGGCTTGTAATACCGTGGACGTTTCTGGGGCCTGAGCCTTACAGTCGCCCTTCGATTGGCTGCCAAAGGCCTTGAAAAGCCCACCTCCACCAACAGGATCAACTCTGTCGTTCTTTATACCTAATGTTGCCCATATGGAACTCTTGGCAGCTTCTCCAGGGTCATCGATTCTCAATGTTTTTGGAACCCACAGACACTTCTCAGAGTTGCTTTCTTTTCTCGTCTCTTCCTCTGAGTTGGCCGGCTTCAAGATGTTGTCGTCTCTTGAATGCTTCCCCAGAGTCGGGGAATTGGGGCTGGAACTTGGAGAACTGTGGCTCTGTGAAGAAGTTGGTGCTGGTGGTATGACCCAAGGAACATTCCAAGCACCGGGAACAGCACAACCCCAGTAAGGTGGTGCTGTGGAGTAGAACGGCAGAGGAAAGCTAGCGGGCCCGAAAGCAGGTGCAGATACCAGAGAGCTCCACTGAACAGAAGGCCATGGGTAAGGCCATGGGGCTCCTGGGAAACAGGGTACCTGTGGAGGAAACGGGTGATGATTTGGTATTAGTTCTGGCAACCCGATTTGACCTACCTTGTCCTTTGAACTCGCAGTGGTGGAGGATCCACTTGACTGATCATCTCCGTTCTCTGCAGGTTTCTGGAACCCATTTCTTGCTCCATCTCTAAGTGTTTTATCAGCAATATCCAAAACAGACACCATTGATTCACATAGAGGTGCATCTGAACTAAAGGCAAGGATGGTGCCGTTTGGGTTCAGAACAGGGTGGTGAACTCCATTCGGTAGATCAACTCGTGCACTTTGAAGAGATTCTGGAACGGTTAGATGGCAGAATTGAGAAGCAGAACTCTTGTTCTTGCGCCGACCGGCACCTACAGGAACATTCCTCATGGTCCCACCAGCCGTCCAGTACCTCTGGCATTTTTTGCAGAAATGTCTGGGCTGGTTGACGTTGTAATTGTTAAAATAACAAAACTTTGTTTCCATGCTATTGCAGCGAGGACATGGAAGTATCTTGTCTGGCTTCTTAAGGGTTTTCTCCTGTGAGTTACCCGTCTCGATCTGGTCATCCTCAGTCTTTGAGGTTTGCACTGCTCTAGCATCACTATCAGCAGACAGTGCCTTTGAATCCTCATCTGCTGCTGGAGTCGCGTCTTCTTTTAATTCATTTGATGTCGAAGGGTGGGCTACATCTTCCTCTTTTCCATCGTTTTGTTTGGGTACTGATTGACACTGCAGTCAATAGTGTATGAGAAAGTTAAAACCAGGAGTTCAAAGCTACAATCTATCACATTACAAAAATTTTGTATCGCCTTTCGTAGATTTATCAACAAGAACTATAAATACAAAGCAACACAAACAACTAAAACAGTAAAAACCACTCTGAAAGTTAACATATAAGTTCACAATCAAAATTACTATATGATAAGTAACAGAACGAACATGCGATAACACAATAGCATTAACTCTAGACTCCTCAACAGAAATTAACATGGACAAAACTACCAAGTAGGCACAAAGGAGAACAATTTTAACCAATTCCAAACTACAACAGATTGCATGGAAAACATTTTCTGAAGTTGAGCTACAACTCCAAATAAAGATCCTGAACTCCACTCCAGAACATCTTCTATGTCCCACAAACAGGAAAAGAAAAAAAGGAGAGGTGAACAAACAAATGAAGGCATGCACCTCAACTTTTTCTGCTAACTGCAAGCTATGCTCATCAAACCATCTTCGTTTCTCTTCACATAAGTTTGTCCTAAAAATCGAACTTCGAGAAAAATCCAGCTCTATGCCTGATGTCTATTCCAGTGAACTAACTGGTTATTGCAGAAGAAACCATGATATATTCCGAAATGAAATCAAGAACCTACTGCAACGCATAAGATCAAAAATCCCTTTTCCAGTGACTTAACGAGGTCGTGCAACAACACAAGCATGATCACAAAGACCCCCCATTTTCTTCTAGCAACTTGATTGCTCAATCAGATGATTCCTGAAACTAAATTCGATACGGCGGACAGAAATGAAGTCCAACTTTAACAGAACCTACAGAGATCCAATTCAACATACCAAACAATTCCCATACAAGAGGAAAGAATACCAACTCCCACAAAAACAAGTCTTTAGTCCCAAATGAGAAATGCCAGAATTAATCTGCAGTAACTCAAAAACGAAGCTTTCATTTTAATATTGCACAACCCTAATCGACATATCACGCCGCAGCACAAACCCAAAGCACACAAAATCTTGAAAAGCAACAAAACCAAGATCGACCCATTATAATTAACACAGAAGGGTCGGCTTTCAAATACTTGGAAATAAAAAATTATTTCCAATCCATACCTTGTGTGATTCGTGGTCCTCTGCATCTCCATTCAAATTGCTATTATCAATCATAGAATCAGATGAACAGGAGGGGTCTTGGTTTGAGCTATCCTCTCCTGCAGCATCACAAGACTGAGCTGCTTCACCAATTTCCACCGCCGCTGCACAAGTCTCCGGCAGCTCAATGGTTTTACCAAAAAGCTTTATCTTGGGATCCTTCACTTCAAACATTATTTTTTTCTCTCTGTTCTCCGCCTCTCTCTCTCTCTCTCTCTCTCTCTCTACATATGAACACGAATCAAGAAAGAAAACAACAAAGGCCCCCCCGGCGAGCTGGGGGAAATAATTAATTAGGAGATCTGACACGTACACTCACCAAGTGAATAACTGAGTGTTCTTTTCTCTTATTGTGGGGGGCGGGCCGGGGCGGGGTGGGTTGGGGAATGGCTTTACCTTTACGGGGTTCTGTGTGTGTGAAGAGGGAGGGAGGGAGGGGAATGATGGTGGTGGTGGTGATGTGGTTGGGGACAACGTTGGAGGAATGGAGAGTTTAAGGTTTAAATGCCACGTCAGCGAGTGAAATGGATTTTGAGCCACAAGTTGGTTTGTGGTGTCTCTTTTTATTGATGCTCAAAAGTGGACTTACTCAACTTTATCTGACTCACACTCACAACCCTCCCTACCTTTTTCTAAAAGTCCCCAAGCTTTTCAGTCTTTCCAATTTTGACCTTTTCTTTTCTTTACTGAAAAAAAAAAAAGTGTGGTAAAGAATTTTCTATTTTAAATTCTATTATATATTTTTATTTTCTTTAATATTTATATTTATTAAAATTTAATAACACCATACAATATAAAAGAATTAAATGAGAATTCTAAGAATTTTGAGAGACAAACTTGCAACATATGAATTAATAATTCGATATTTAAGCAAGTAAGAACTTTGATGAAGATTTAAGTTAGAATACTTTGAAATTTTTCTGAAACAATACGCTAAGCGATAGGTTGTGTGAAAAAAATTTAAATTTGTATCGAAACGAAAGGTTTAGCAAAGTAATATGCTTAATTGAGCTGAAAACAAGCAAAATATTTGTGTGAAGAGTCGAAGGTAAAGTTACCTTATTTGACCTACCTAAACTTCTATTAGATGAGCCGCATGAGAGGAATGGAGATGCGATTGAGCATAATTTGAATATATCTAGAGTCAATAGAAAGCCTATTTTCACAAAATAGCATTAGTCCATTTGTATGTTAGGTCATCTGTGCTCGACATGAACAGGACTAGGGCCCACCTCATCATCCAGAAAGTAGTCTATTTAGAGAAATTAATTACATGTCAATTAAAGTTGATTGGGCTATCAACGAACTAAAATTTGGCATGAATTAGCTCGATTTTACTATCAAGTGTGTACATGTGTCCTTTAACTCTTTGAACTTTGTGCATTTTGGTCCATTGGTTTTACTTTAATTAGGCTTGAACTCTTAATTCAATTGGTCCATACATTTTTTTTGTTGCTTGAAAAATGGATGTCCGCGGTATCAAATATATACACGTTTATATGTATAAAATTTTATTTTAAATAAAATAAATAAGATAACATTTGTACACATAATGTGCATCCGTTAAATAAAATTTAAAAAAAAGACAGTAGAATTTAAAATAAAAAAGTGGGATCTGATTGGGCCACATGCTACCAAGTATGTTTTCTTTTAATATTTAAGATTAAAATTTCATGATTTTACGTGTATGCGCCACAGCTTGTATTCTACTCAAGAGGGATTAGGAATTGATTCCTTGTTTGGGCCACCAGCGCAGTGTAGCGATTTCAACCACATACTAATGATGTGACTTGAAATCGTGTTTCTGGATGTGCTTGAAAATAATCATTCAAGTTAAACAAAATTAAAAAAGAATTGGTCACCGTTCATAAACTATTATTCAAATTGCATAATAATCTTTAAAACATAAAAAAGACCTTTGCCATTTTGCTATTAGGATCAAAATGTCCTCTGTTCAATAATACAAAAATACTTGAAAATGAGTATTTTCTTCTTGCACCAGTTTACTGATTATGCAACAAATACCCAAATAAATTTAGAAAATTGTAGAATTATTATTATTATTGTTGAAAAATTGCAAGCAACCCCATTATGATATTACAAATGAGCAAATTGCTCTCTTATGAAAAAACAAATAGCGGTTTACCTTATTGTACTTTTTAAAATACACCAATTTACCCCCCTATGATTTTTAAATGAAGCAATTTACCTCCTTGTATAAGACGATAAATTGATTCATTTTAAAAAATATAGAGGGGTAATGTGCTCATTTTTAATATCACGGGGTGTAAATTGCTATTCACCCTTATTATTATTATTTGGAAAAAAGTTACAATGTATAGTGGTAGCAGTTCTAAAAAATTCTTGCTTCTCATGCCGTCCATCACAATATTATTTGAGTGATTTAGATATTTTTTTGTAATTGCGATGTATGTCATAACATATTATGTTGACTCATTTTTTGAAGCTGATGTGTAATGTCTATAAATGTAATTTGTTGTTATAAGTTAACACCGTTAAATTTTTTTAATAACTATCCACCTTATTAAGATGACTTTATTTTTATTTATTGTTTTAAATTATGAATTTTTACACTTCTCAATCTAATTATTTATTATTGTGCATTTTTTATAACAATAAAATTATATTATTCTACTATTTTTTTCTAGATATTGTAACTTTAAAGTAATTAAAATTAACATTTATTTTATATTTTTTAGTTTTAAACTTGTAGACTTTTATTTATTAGCGGCTCCCATCAAGTGTATTTTTAATTTTTTGTGTCGGTAAAGGATAAAATATTTAGGATTAAATGTAATTTTGGTCCTCTAATTATAGCCAAATTCCATTTTAATCCTTTAACTTGGTAGGGTTTGGGTTTGGTCCTCTAGGTATTTTAATTGCTCAATTTTGAGACTTTTTAAGCAGGAAAAATATCCAATCCGCGCGGAAGGTGACTGTAAAGTTCAAATCCTTGAATTCCGCACCACGTTGATGAAAATGGTTGGGACTTATCTCATTAGACTCGCAAGGAAGAGGCAAGTCGAATTGTGATGGTCCGCGACCGCCATTCGTACGGACCACGACGAGTCAATGTGAAGAGGCTACAACGGTGAAGGTGAAACCCCAGTGTTTGTGGTGATCAAAACCTTAAATTGATTGAGGGGTTTTGTTCGTTTTGAGCTTGGGAGTCGAACGGTATATGTGGCTCTCGGCAATTTTGAGTGACGGTGGCAAATTTTTAGAAAGAAGATGGTGGAAAAAGAGGGGTGGTAGTTCGCGATTAAGAATCGTTTGGACGGTGGCCATGAACTTCAAATCCTTGGATCTCCGTACCATGTTGATGAAAATGCTGGAACTTGTCTTATTATACTCGTAAGGAAGAGGCGAGTCGAACTGTGGTGGTCCGCGACTGCCGTTCGTACAGACCGCGGCGAATTGACGCGAAGAGGCTGCGGCGGTGAAGGTGAAAGCCCAGTTTTTATGGTGATCGAAACCTAAAATTGATTGAGGGATTTTGTTCGTCTTGAGCTTGGGAGTCGAACGGTATATGTGGCTCTCGGCAATTTGAGTGACAGTGGCAGATTTTTAGAAAGAAGGTGGCGGTGAAACTAGGGCGAAAATGGATTGATCGGCAAACTGGATACTTTTCCGGCGAAAAAAGTCCCCAAATTGAGTAATTAAAATACATAGAGGACCAAATCCAAACCCTAACAAGTTAAAGGACTAAAACGGAATTTGGTTATAGTTAGAGGACCAAAATTGCATTTAATCCAAATATTTTATATAATACTATTTACAATATTTCTATTATTATAATTAAATGATGTTATTTATTCAGTCATAGAATGTACCATGATAAATAAATAAATAATTAGGACTAATTTTGATTCAAATAACAAAAAAGGAGAGAAGCTATGTTTAAATTAAAGGATATATTTGTTTTTACAAAATATTTTAAAATAGATATATGTATCTATTCGATAATTATGGAGAAATTCAAGTATCAGTTTAAGCATTTGTAAAAACTCATGTATCAATTTGATATTTATGAAAAAACTCGAGTATCAATTAAATTATTTATAAAGACTTATATATCAATTTGATAAATAACACCAAAACTCAAGTAATAAAATATTTTTTACTCTTTTACAATTTGAGTAATACTTCAAGGAAAGACCATATGTTTTATTCGAGTGATAGGTTTAAATAAACTATTATTGCATCCATTTAGTAAATATACAAAAGCATTTTTATTCTTCTTTCTTCAAATATGTTCCATAGGCCTAAATATAATTTTAATTAAAAGATAATGATTACCAGCATCTAATTTCTAAAAAATTAATTTTTTTGCTTTAAATATCTATATATCATTATTTCTTTACCTATTATAATAATAAATATTTTACTTAATAATCTTTTTTTTTTATAGCAACACATTATGACAATCAAATACATGTATATTGCTTGTCATTTTCTAAATCTATATGTATTGAGTGTGCCTCGACTGCTATTATTTATTATATATTGAGGAGTTAGAGTAATTAACCACCCATCATTATCAAAATGTATATACACTAAAACACCCTTAAACATACCTTTTTTTCTTACATTTTCAGAAAAAAAAAAATAGCCATCTCTTTATTTTTTTTGCCAATAAAATTTTATTAACTTAATTTTAAAAATAACAAAAATACTTAAAAAAGTTATTCATTTTGTTCCATTCTTTATTTTATTTTTATTCTCCTTCACATATTTAAATGAATTAAATATATATACTAATATAAAAAGGAAAGTTCTTCCACATTTATAAACGGCGGTTAAACACACCGTCGAGAATCAATTTTTTATGAAATAAAAAATACCCTTCATGATAAAATAACTTATTTAACTTTCAAATTTTACATAATTAATAATTTTTTTTTATTTTTTTATATTTTGAAATGTGAAAGATTATATATTCTATACGCGTATAAACAGCGTGCTACAACGATTAATATTAAAATTTTAAATTATACACATATGGAATGTAGGTGGATTGGCATGATCAAAGACATAGACACTCAATAAATAAAGGACCACAAATTCCCTATCTAAGTATGTATTTGATTTTCTTGGAATTCACTCAAACTCTTGGGAAAAAAATGAATAAACGCCAAGATTTGGAGTCAATTTCTCCCAACCACTTCTCCTCAGCAAAGTCACACTGTTGAATATTTTTCAATGGGAAGGGTGACTAGCACTTGTCTTTACTTTGACAATCAGCTAACATCCAAACTCTTTTTAAGGGACTAAATTCAATGAAAAATGAATGTGCAATAATAAATAAAGTTGAGATATTTCAAGTTTGTGACTTTTTTCTCAATGGGGAAAATTAATAACTATAGTAGTGGGACAAATTGGGATTCCACAAATATCTTTCCTCTTTATAGTTTTTATAAGTTTTGTTGTGTTCGTAAGCCTAATTTAAAATTATATATAGCCACGTCACAAGTATTGTTAAAAAAAATTATATCTTTCAAATCATAATTTAGATTTAATATATTTTCAGTCTTGTTGTTTATGTATTTTTTGAAAATATTTTCATAACTTACCAACAGTTTTTTTTAGTGGTTCTGTCAACTTCCGTTAGAAAAATTAATTGAAAAAAGTTATGTACAAGCTATGTGTATAAAGACAATGGAAGTTGACATAAGGACTCTAACGAGACTTTTTAAAATTATGGGCTATTTTCGATATATTACAAATAATGAGACTAAAAGTATATAGGACCTACGTTATATAAAGAAAAATATATTTAACCTGTATTGTTATTAGCTGTTGATTGTTCAATTATTTAATATATTTATGGCTGAACGTGAATACTGAAACATAACCTCATAAAAGGAGATAAGATTGTCCTTTTTTTTTTAAGTAGGAAATTTTAATTTCATTGTTTGTATTACTTTTCTTCATAACAATTTAAACTTTTTATGTCACAAGCAAATGATTCTTGCTCAAAGGTGTCATTTTTTGAGAACCATCATCACAAAAGGTAAAGTAATTCTATTTCCTTTTTCACCAAAAGATAATCTTAAGAAAGTTGACCAAATGTAGGCCCAAAACACATGTAATGTCAAAACTCACCATAAATGATTCAGAAATCATTCTACTATGGGATCAGTGTCCGAGCCCATGTGGCCCATACAAGAACCGCCCAACACCAACGGAACGGAGAGTTTCTGTTCAGAGTGTAATGTGTATGACCCTCTCCCGTATTACTAAGAACCATACATCTCTGGAAATGATAAGTTACTGATAAATCACAGCGATATTAAAGCGGACTTGTGCAATGACTACTAATATGACTTCATAACTCTCTCTGCTTCTCAAACATCCCCTTTCATGAGCCGGCCAAGACATCCTTTTGTTCATGGCGTTGTTCCTCCATTTTCATGCCTCTTTTGTTTAGATTTTGGTTGTTAATTGTGGTGACTTTGTTTGAGTTGTGTGTGAAGAAAAGTGGGATTTTTCTAGTGGCCGCCGACAGTTGCTGATCTTAAGGTGCACTCAAAATCAAATCCTTTTTTTCTGATTCTTGAAGTTGGTTGATCTGGGAATTTGTTGTAGAATTGTGGGTCTGATTTTAAATTTGATTTGGATTGATGGGTTGTTGTTAAAGATTCAATCTTTGGTTTCTTGGTGCAATTCCTGTCCAAATGTTCTGTTTCCAATGCTCTATTCCGGTTGACCAGCACATAGAGATGGCCAAATCTGTGAATTCTGGTGACCCTTGTTTGAAGCTAAGGCAAATCAATCAGTTCAAGAATAGAAGGGCTTCCACTTCCCCCAATCACTTGAACGTTCCGGCTTGTGATCAGTCTCGTTCTGCTATCATCGATGTGATAATCTTGATTGCTGTGATTGGTGCCTGTGGGTTCTTGCTATATCCTTACGCCAAGATTTTAGCTCATAAGGCTATTGAACTTACTGGAGAAGTTGTAGACGTGGTGATTGAGGAAATTGTTCGTGCCCCGATGGTGTTTGGATGCTTAGGACTTAGCATTTTTTTTGCAGTAATGGCCCTAGTGGCGATCATTGTATGTACAGACAGGAGATGTGGGAAAACGGGCTGCCGTGGGCTCGGTAAGGCTGCTGAATTCGATATACAATTGGAGACAGAGGATTGTGTCAAGAACTCGAATTTCCAAGCCAAGAGTGCATTGAAGAAGGGGCTTTTTGAATTGCCTCGTGATCACCATAGGGAACTCGAGGCAGAGCTGAAGAAGATGGCGCCACCTAATGGCAGGGCTGTTCTGGTGTTCCGTGCAAGGTGTGGTTGCTCTGTTGGCAGATTGGAGGTTCCGGGGCCAAGAAAATCCCGAAAGGTTAAGAAGTAGTAGCCTATATGATCTTGCTTTTTCTTCTCTCTATAAGCTTATATGATATACTGAATTAGCCATAGTGATGAGCAGATCCCTTTCCATGTTAAGGTTCATTGTAGATTCGAATAAGCTCATTGGAATAAGTTATCCGAACGACATACATACACTGGTTATTTGAAGAATATGGTGTTCCTTTTCTCATTAGCTTTTCATTATTTTAAAATCAATTTCATGCTCTTTAACTCCTGAAAAAGTGCTTGATCTGTTTGTGGTCCTCCTTTGCTTTCCATCTGGATAATTTTAAATTCAAAAGATGATCCATTTTGCTTTGTTTTCTATCACACGTTCAGTTTCATTGAAACCATGATCTGGATGTTGATATCTGATTTTTAAGCTTTGTTGTATCACATTAATCTAAGATTCTTATATTCAGAGTGAAAACATTTTACTTCATTGAAAAATCTAGTGGTGTGGATTCATTTGCGGACTTCTTCTATATGCATTTTAAGCTTGCATGGATTGTATTTCTGATATTCACCCATCAAGATCTAAACCAGGGTAATTTTTAGTATGCTATATTATATTTAGTTATTCTTTTGGCCATTTGACTGCTACAGTTGCTTCGTTTCATGAGGACTGGACAACGGCCCACTTCATAAACCCCTGTAGAAAAATGCTTGGACGATTCTTCCTGACTAATACTCATCCAGCTAGCTTTCTTGAATCATACTTTACAAATTATAGGCTCACCGGAACTGTTAGACCTCTAACACAGAGATACATCACTTCCATCAGCTTACCAATTTCTTGCAGACGAAAAATGGTATTCTTTCTTTTTGGGGTCTCCTCTTTTGTGTTACATCTTCTCTTCCTTTCCATTTCTATGACGTCTTAGCCAGTGGATAAATATCGTACCTCATTAATATCCTAGCAAGTTTCAGCCTGCATATTTGTAGTTTCGAATCTGAAAGCTCGTTCAGAAAATGTTGATTTAGTTGACAATAGCCCAGAACTTGTTTCACGAGGTTTGACTCTCACCCATAAAGTTGTTTGTTCTGCACTTGTTCGCGTTGCTATAGGATCCTGAGCAGCCAAGTGATGATGTTTCATTTTCATACTCGGAGAACATTTTCTTTCTTCATCTTCCTCAAACGGTGAAACAAACTTTCTGCTAAAGTTTTTGAGTTTGCTCGAGCGTTCATAACCACACGATACACTCTATTTGTGTAAGTATCGTGTTGTTCATCTGTGCATGAACTGGGGTCCAAGTACTGATGTCGAGGTTTGAGAGTCGTATGTCCATCTTCCTTTGAAATGCTTGAAAATGCTGAAATTTAGTTCTTCTAGTGTGGTTCACTGCACATTGCTCAAGCAAACTGTCACCGATCATTGGATGTTGATGTTTATACCATGCATCTTAATCTTGTCTGGAAATTCTATCAGTTTAGTAACAGTTGGATACACAAAGTATCATCGGTCTACATATCCTACTTTTGAAAAAAGACAAGTGTACAACAATCCCACACGCATTATAACTGTCTGATGCTTTAAGTGCTCAAGTCATTAGGACTGTAGAAGTGAAAAGTTTAAGATTGTAGCAAGTATGGAGTGTCAAAAGTTATGTCTGTGACATAGAGGACTAATATTAATAAATGTTTCGCGATGTACTATTTTATGTGAACCATGAATCGAGCGATTATCGTGTTGTTCTTAATATATTCACTTTGATGCCTACGCCTTAAAAAATTATGAAATTATGAAGTTTATAAATTAATACTAGATTAGTATAAATTAATTAAGTACAAAAATAATTATTTTAAATTTGTATGGATTAATAGTCGTATTGATTTCGCACAAGTTTATAAATTCAATAATTTTAAATTAATGTAAAAAAATACATATTTACACGTATTAAAAATTTATTCATATCCATATTTATACTCACGAGTATTTCAGTGTATAAACTCTATCCATCCCCCAAAAAATTATTTCAATAGGTATATGTTTGAGTCTAGATCGAATGTAAAAATATTAGGTACGAGTCTGATTACTAGCTATTAAAATGGTATGTATCTAAGTAATGCCCATCAATTGAAAAGCCTAATGTGTTGGAAACTTGGAACTGGAGTTAGGTTAAGGGATTAAATAGAGTTACTATTTGAAAAAAATAATTACTTTATCTACTCTCAAATGACTTCATTTTGGCATTTTGGCCCAAAATGATAGGCTCGACAATCACTTATAATTTGTTTTTGTTATTAAAATTATATTTGATATGTATAACGCACAAACACAAGTTTATAGATCTATCTATTAGTCCAATAGTAATTTATTGACATCGTAATGGATAAAATTTAAAATCAAATTAATCGATATATTTTACTACTGGTATCAAATAAATATATAATATTATTAATAATCAAGGATATTTTTATTAATTTTTATTTAATTTAAAAGATTGTCACACAGAGAGGAGGTGATTGATGAAGGTGGCATACGTGTAAAAAATGTATTTAACCCTTTTAAAATGAAATTTGATATTTTAGAAAATAAAATCTTAGACTTGGACGTTAAAAATATAAGTGCGACTTTTCATCACAGGGCAAAAGGATTAGAAAATCGCACTTAATTTATTTTCAAAAGTTCAGAGTGCGAGTTCACATCACGGGATAAAGTCGGCATTCAAACCAATTAATAATACATTATTCTTATAATAGATGTATTATAATCATGAACAACGTTACGCATGTTTTATTATTATTTAATATATTTTTATAATTATTTCAAAATTATTGCTTAAAATTTATCTTAACAATATTTTTTATAATAGTTATTTATGCGTATAAGAGATTTGACCACACCACAAGGGTCGAAAGATCTTCATAAAAATCTTAAAATTATCAGAGGACTAGTTATGTAAAACAGAGATTAGCACACTCCAATACTTAAGTTAGTATGAACTAAAGAAGAAATAGTAGGAATAATTTGAATGAAGTGAGAATAATAGTATAAAATGGTGATAAGGTATATATATTTGTGTGGAATGCAAATTATAAGCTTAAAATAACCTAAGAACCGAGAGAGTAGTGTAAGAAAGTGATAGTTTGAGAATAAGTGTGATGATGTTTGATTTACCTAAAATCTACATAGGGCTCTATTTATAGGCTTGTACAGTGTTGGATACGGAGTCAAATAGGCTTGTACAGTGTTGGATACGGAGTCAAATACTCAGTTCCGCATGCCATTAGGAAGCTATTTGAGTTGGATGTCATACGCAACAAATCATGGGTGATTTGGATAAGAACTGGCTGAGATACGTGAGCTGGACTAAATCCTGCCAAATTTATCTATAATTTCGAGAATTAGTTATTTGTAGATTTTTCAATTCGTTTGTGACCGATTTACTTGGAACCACCTGAAGATATTTTAAGGTGACGTGAACGAATGTGTAGGCAAGCTATATCATGTGTCCTTCTAGTTGTATGGTGACGTGTCCGACTGAAATGAGCTTATTTCTTGGGCTTGCCAGTTCAGTAAAATAACAGGTAAGCCTGTGGGCCTATCTTCCTTGTTGATGGATTTTATCCGCCTATTGGTGGGCGCTTATCTATCTTGTTCATGAGCCAGAAGACTATTTGAAGGATCGTGAGATACGGGCCGAGAACACGCAAGCAGATGTGGTAGCATAAAATGTATATAATAATTAAAATTAAAGCATGAAATAAACGAATCCAAGGGGTGTACCCTTGGAGTTCCCAGGTGTTCGATGTAGAATTAACAATAAATAATAACATAAAAGAGGCTGAGATAAAATTGCATAAAGAAACCAAAAAGGATCAAAGGAACAAAAATTTACCTTTGTCGGGATCCGCCTACTTTAAATGTTCACGCGAGGTTCCAACACAGAAACCCTCTAATTCATCCACACCTCACCGGTACTAGAATCCCAATGCTTTCTTTGCTAGAAGAAAACAAGAGAAAAGAACTCCAAGAAGTTGGAGAGAGAGGCAACTGAGAGAGAGAGACTAGGGAAAGGAATTATTTTTGTGTTGTGTTATTGTGTAATAATATTATTTTCAATAATATATATACACACATATGCCTTGTATGGATGTACATAAATATGTCTTGGTATATTTATCCATCTACAAGGTAACCCTTCTTAATTCTAAATCAAGAAGATGATAAAATTGCACTTTCCAAAATCGCAATTTGCTATAATTTCCTTCCATAGAATTTTTCAATGCTCAATTGGTGTGTTGGCCGATTTTATGACTAAAAATACAATGCCCTAAGACTTTCAATAAATATCCATTCAATTGAGTCCAATATGTATTTAATCCAATTAATTATATAAGTACACATTGCCTTTATTAATTAATAAGGTCCAACTTATTAAAGAATAAGGACAACCCAACATAAATTAATCCCATTAATTTATCCTTGGGTATTCCATCTAATGGATCTTTTATTTGCAAGTAATCTAATTACTTGCAAAATTAATTCCAAATTAATTTCTTGTTCTTTCTTGGTGATTTGTGTGTGACTCCTTTAGGTTCACCTTTCAATTAGATATAGGCTAGTGTCCAACACTATTATTAATCAAATCTAACTTAATTAATAATTCTTGATTAACTTTTAATCAAGAAAATCTGTCACCTTGGTGGCCGTCTACTAACAGTACATGGCGCTAGAGACTAGGTAAATGTCCGTATGAAAATTTAGGGCTCTCGAGTCCATACCGGTACGGTCCTTCTATCTACCGTCTCTCGATCTTAGTTTAGGACATAGAATTTGGTATCGGTATCCATCCTAAACTAGGCATCTACGCTTTAATACTTGAGACCATGCTACGCTTAATTGATCGACATAGGAACTTCTTTTCCTACTTGTTCAACCACTGTGCCCATAGGTTCATAAGACATGAGCGTGTTGAGCGTGTCTCCAAGTGCATAGGAGATACCTCTATCAAATACTGATAGGAGACGGATCCTTTTCTTGGAACTCACTGTCCTTGCTACATACTTCGACTGCACTGGACGAGACTTATGATGATTATGTCTACGACACAATCACCTCTCGCACACATCCAAAATACAATCATCGTATACATGTGACTACCGCGATTCTTCAAGTTTGAGAACTACTCGCATACAATCAGAGCCGGTGATTCGAGTCATATTGACCAAGGCATAAGGCTTCCATATGACTATCCCGCAAGTCAGTTTAGTTGATTCAGCACCTAGTTTATCAACACACTAAGATCGCATAAACGTTCAACGTCTGCCACCGATGAAACACGGTATTCATAATTGGATGCGATTCTTGGTGCAAGTCTCTATAGGACTCTCGATGACTAATCTCGAAGTCCTCGACTTGGTTAGTTTCAAATCCAACCTTTTGGCAATTGGTTTAATAACCGCCATCCAATGCGAGACCCAACTGCATGATTGCCAATTGGTCTGTGGATTTCGTTGTGATGTTCAAGCAGATGCAAACATACAGAATGAGCACAACAAAATAAATGTCAAATAAGCGAACACTCATTTTATTCACTTAAAATAATATTACACATTGTTGATTAATTGTTAGAATAGAGTACATTTAGGTTAATCTAATTGGCTTTTTGGTCATCTATCTTAATAATCTCCCACTTGATCTAAAGTCAATTACCAATCGATCTCAAACCCATCTTATTAGGTATGAGCAATTTGCGACACTGGTTAGAAGCTTCGCGAGCTCAAATCGAGCTTCGCAAGCCGACTCGACTCGCCTGTCACCTCTAATGTAGGGTAGCCAACTAGTATGACGATTTGTTTTCAATTCGAATTGCTTATATAATAGGAGAAAAAATGAGCTAATGAGAAATTATTTGGAGTTACTTCTACTATTTGTAGAGATAGATAAAATATAAAATCTATATGTGTTTACACCAAACTTTAAAAAGGAGGAAAGTGCAATATCCTTATTATTAATTACACAATCTTGTGGATAAACTAAGCCTTACTATTTTTTTAAAAGAATATTTATAATACAATTTTATTTGAAATTTTACATAAGAATCAAATACCAATAAATCAAATTTGAATTTAGGAAAAAGAAACCAATCACTATTCACTAAAAAAAAATAAATAAAATAAAAATTAACAAACCAATCACTATTCACTAACATTTACACACGTACTTTTTCTTAAGGAGGGAAAAAATAGAAGAAAAGGGAAAATTTTCATTTAACTATCATCTATCTGCATTTCCTAAGCTGCCAACTCATCATTGCCATCATCACTGGCCGGGTCATCGAATCCACTTCCCGAACCCGACTCCACACCCGTACCCGGAGCCCTTCTTCCCCGGGCAAAGAACACATGAATTCTCCACCCCCCTCCGTCTCTCTCATCACTTTCCTTTTCCTTCTTCTCATCCGCCGGCATACTGTACCGGCACACCGGGCACGACCCGTGGATCCCCAACCACTTCTCGATACAACCCGGATGAAACCTATGTCGGCACGGCATTTCTTTGACTTCTACCTCCCCGTACTCCGCTAAGCAAATGGGGCACTCCAAACCCGGGTCCGATACTTGGACCCGCGGCAGAGACTCGATTGAAGCTTTGGAGGCGGGTAAGGGGCCTTCCTTGGATGCCACTTCGCGGAGGAGGGATTCCATTTCGAGGGAGCCTTCCATCAGCGTAATCGATCGGGTGGGTTGGTGCACGAACACCACGACGTCGCGGGCGGTGGAGTTGGTGGCGGCCGCCAATGCCGATGATCCATGGGAGGAGGAAGGGGGGGGCCGATGATCCATGGGAGGAGGAAGGCGGTGGCGCCTCTAGTGCTCAGCTCCTCCAGTGATGGCGGCGCCAATTCGCTTCCTGATGAAGCCATCAATTTCTTCTCCTTGATCTTTACCTTCTCCCAAAATAAAAAACGCTTTCCGAACTTAGTATTTAATGAATAGAAGTGAAGGGATGAAAGAGGGAGGAGGGATTTTATATATGAGGGAGGGAGGGAGGGGGTGGGCGGTGGAAGATTCTGGAAGGTGGCGGTCGACTTGTTTAATGTTTTGGGAAGGGATTTGATTTCATTACAACAACGACCCTCTTTCTTTGCTTTTGTCCAAATCCGGGAAAGAATTTGTAGAGAGGGAGGGTTCTGGACATTGGGTCATTTCATGGGAAAGAGAAAAGACGTGTAGCCTCAGCGTACACAACACGTGTTAATTTCAAGCAGAAAGAAACAGCCAAAAAGAAAAAAAAAAAAACAAAATATCAACTTGTAATCTTATAGTATAGATATAACCTTAAATTGACCTGGTGAAAAAATTGAGTTAGGAGGAAAATACTAATGCATCTTCTATTTTGACAAATATTTATGTCATATATGCATCAAATATTTTTTTTAAATAAAATAAATACCGTAATTTTTATACGTAGCGTGTATATATTAATTGAAAAGAAGATGCAATATGAAGTCAGGTGTCCATTTACAAACAGAATCAAGAAGAGGGAAACAAACATTGGATCATAGTACCCCTCGAAACTTTTCCTTGTCCAAATACTAAGTTGTTGAGTTTGTGCTGACACCACTTCAGTTGAGGACTAGAAATGAGAGACATACTGAGCAGCATCCCAACCAACTTCAACTCAATCATCGCAAACATAACATTTCTCTGCTCAGCTTCTGACTCCACTGCTTTCACTTTTCTCCTTAGCCAACACCTTTTCTTGCCTTGCACATCTTTCACCATTACCCCTTTCTTTCCACAAAAATATGAACAAAAAACATACAAATGGTAAGAAAAAATCCATCCAATTTTTGTAGAGTTATAACGTGCAACGAGGTGAGTTAAACAACAATGGGATCATCATCGCAAATTAAGAGGATAACTTGTGGAACGTAAAATACAATTTTTGCATTGAAGTACCTTGTGCAGTGCTTTGGTTACGGTGTACAGGAGCTGCAGGTCCTGAGAGTCTTGGACGGGGGGAGGACTCCGCCAAATTCCCCGATATTTCCACACTGATTTGGTGTTGTCTGTTTTGATATATGACCAGAATGCTTGTATGCATTTCTCAATGGCCTTCAATACTTCAGTTGCCCTCATGAATTCTCCTCCCGTGCTGTAATTATTCCCTCCTTCCTCCATCGATCCTAAAAATAGTCATTTAAATTACAGTTTATTATACTAATTAGATCCCCAACGAAAAGTGAAATTACACATTTTGCCAAAAAAAAAATTCAAGTTATACTTGTACTTGTTCGAGAATTTTTCGTTTACAACTATACACCTTCTGCCAGAGTTTTTTTGACCGAAAATATCGACCTCAACAATATATATAGGGTAAATTGCAATTTACCTATCTGTGTTATGAAAAATAGACAAACAGCCCCATTGTGAAAAATAAAATAGCAATATTGCTTTATTTTTTTAAAATAAAGGGATAAATTGCTATTTATTTTTCATAAAGGTGTAATTTGCTCTTTCCAATATCACAAGAAGGTAAATTGTTATTCACCCTATATATATTTCTAATTTACGCATAATTCAACATTCTATATGTATTATTAATAACATTGCTAATTTTTTTAATCATCAATGGCTACTTCTTATCCTATGACAATAATTTGAAATTAATATTTTATTTATTAAACTACACCCTTTGAATTTATGTATATTATACTTACTCTTTACAAGAATAAAAAAATTACTACAGTATCTTTATTAATAAATTATAAGGAATATTGAACATGTAAATTTGAAAGATTAGTAAATTTTTTGTTGATGTTAATATATATTTTCTATCCAAATCTTTGCAAATGGGTACAGTTATAATCAAAAAGTATTCGAAGGGGTTACAAGTGTGATTTCCATTTTTTTGGACAATATAATTTTATATTTTTAAAAAAGAATTTAAATATAATTAATTCTTAAATATTTCGAAGATCCATCATCTTGATTATATAATTATACTTCCATCGATCAGTCTTTGAATATTCATGTAATATTTAATTTTTTAATTTAATATATACATCACGTCATGTGTACAAAATAATTACGTAATAATAAAATCTTAGTCAGCATGCGTGATTGTTGAATATGAACACGAATAAATTAGAGATACATATTTATTAAATAAATTAAATCCTTTCGCGTGCCATATTTCAGTTGTGGACCGGTTGCCAAGTCAAGAAAATTAAGGGGACATATATATAAGCACTGAATTTTTAATTACCAACTGGTGTATAATTAAGTCTATGAAGCAGTATCTATTATTTATATGCTATTTGATCAGTAAAATAAATGGAATGGAAGTTTTAATTTTTTTTTCACCGTATAATATTTGTACTAATATAAAAAAAATATATTTATAACTATGTAAAGTTTTATTTATTTCAAATAATTTACGTCATTTTTTAACCAACAATTTATTATAATATTTATCCTTCACTTTACTGAGGTTAATTATTTGATCCGCTTTTAAATTATATATTGATTTTTATGTTTAATATTTGTGGATTAGGCTAAATTCAATCATACCTGTGACATCAGGAACTCGGAGTAGACTCTGGAAATGAAGTCTTTGATGTGTGTAATTGGAATACCTTTGCCTTTCAGAGTTGTGCACCTCCACAAACCTCTCCAGCAGGATTTGTAGATCTTGAAATTGTCCTAAAATACTATGATGAAATAATCTGTTTTTGTCAGAGAATAACGTAAGAGCCTCAACCTTTTGATGTTGATGATAAAGAGCATCCCAGGTTAGGCAAGATTGAGCCACATTAATCAACTCGAAATCACATTCTAAACTCCTCAAAACCCTCTTTCTTGCCATTCTGCTCCATGAGATGTATTGCATCGACAGGTCTTGTCGCAGGCTCGTTGTTTGCTCGTTCAGGATTGCATCTGTGCGACATGTGTACAACGAGCAAATCAGACAAGATCATTGTATAAGAATATATTTGTTTCAAGATTTTGTCTTGATTATAGCTAGTAGTTGCATGATCATGGCTAGCTTACTCACTCAGTCCATGTAGTCTTTCTTGGTAGAGAACATTAAAGAATCTGAGTCTTTCTGTGTACTTCTTGTGTAATGGATCTGTGGGGTGTTGTATTACACTTCTGCTGATCATCAACTGTTGTTGAGCAAACAAATCTGCCGAATCTTGAGAAGGCCTAACAACATCGGAATCTTGATCAAGTGAATCCATGAAGTACTCTTGATTGATGCTTATGTCTCGATGACAACTATTCATCGAATCTTTGTCAGAACCGTGGAGGTCAAAATCATCAGATTGATCCTTGAAACTGCAGCGAGATGAAACAGTACTATTGTCACGATCAAGCAGTATCTCAGTAGACGATGTAACGAGACCATAGTTGGAGAGTAGGCTACTAATGTAGTGATCCGACGACAAGTACTCATCCAACCATGAACTTTTAGTACACCTACTGTGGTCCGTCTCTTCTGAGGCCCCGTACGTGTCAAAATCCCGACAAACTTGGAAGTCGTTTCCCATCTCGATAGCTCCCGGTTGAAGTCTAGTTTCACTAACCTGATACCATGAACATGTCGAATTCCAGGTGCTTAAAGAAACAAGCACAATTTCACATTCTTGTACTGGGATTTCTTGGTCCATGGCATCGTAGAAGACATCAGCTGGAGTTGGTCTAGTCAAAGACAACAAAATTATGGCTACTCTGTTAAGGATTCTGAAGGGAAAAAGGTGGTATAAAATGAACAAAAGCCAGTGATGAAACTTCAAGAACCAAAGAAAAATCTGGGAAAACAAGAGCAAAATTGGATTGATATAGAAACTGAGGTAAAACCACTTGAGAAATCCATGTGGGATGATGAAAGATTCCACCAGCAACCAACAGGAAGCTAGCAAAGCCATTGTAAGAACTAATAATACACACCTTCATGACTTTCTAGGTATGTATTATAACTAGTTCAGTCTATTGGTCTCATTACAACTACTTTCCTAGTAATTTACTTCTTCATATTTTAATGAAGTGTTGGTTATCCTCTTCTTAGTGTAATACTGAACCAAAAGAAGTTCTAATACATCCGGTGTGGTCAAATTTGAATTAATTAACGAAAAAGTGTAACAAGCTTGACATGCTAGAAATTCTAGCTCGGATTCCTATCGGCCAAATCTGAACCAATAATATGACAAGTGCAATACTCGTGTATTTAGTGTATAAATTCAATAAAAGTGACCAATTATGTGACGTATCGAGGCTGACATAAGAGCTCAAACAATGTAAAGCAATGGAGTGTCAATAATTATGCAAACAGTACGAAAAAACAAAAAGGATCAATTTGAGAAGTCAATGGTTTCTACACCTAACCACTTTGATTACTAATGTTTCTCTGACATGCAATAAATTAAAAAAAAAAGAAAGAAAAAGAATTCGAATTAATTATTCTGAACTGAATTAAACATGAACTGAATTTTTTTTATTAAAAAAAGGGACCTTGAAAATAATGGCTAAAACGCAGTAATAGTAATTACAAAATTATTTAGACGTAAAATTACTTTATTAAAATAATAGATAATCAGATCTGCAATCTATGAATTATGACGATTTATTAGACATTAATTGAAAAATGGAATAAAAGTTGTTTAATTCCACGAAAAGGTCAAATAAATTGCTAAAATAATGTAAAATTTGAAAATAAAAACCAAACGCTCAGTTGCAAATGGGTTTGGTTGAGATGAGATTTGGATTTTCGCAGTATATAATTAAATGTAAAATAAATTATGATGATAATTATTATCACTAAAAGAAGTATAATTTTTTCGATACCAATAATTCACAAACAATCATAATAGACTTCATTGGGGCATTATTTAAATTGTTGGGGGTATAAGAGTCTGACAAAGCCCAGCCCAGTTTGCATCAGCATTAGCATAGGCCCAAAATAAAAACCCAAAACAACAAAAGAGGGAGTTGGGCTTTTTCTCAGGAAGTGATTATATAATTATTTATTTATTTATTTCTTGGGTGATTGATTCATTAAATAAAAGTAAGAGATCCAACGGTGATCAATTCTTCTTAAAATGTCGCCATCAAGTCACTGGCTATTTTCTCCTATTTGTGGTCACTAATTTTGTAGGAAATGTCATCATTACCCTCACAAGTAACTATCGTTCAGATGGGAAAAAGACCAATTCACCCTCCTCGTGCAATAAATATGTCCACGCCCAAAGATGATCATCTTGAAATTTGAATCCTGCAAATTGCTTGTCACGAAAATTGCCTCATCACTAATCAATCCACTACAACCATTTTAATGGGCATTGGGGACCATCGCAATTTCCAGTTTTTTTATTTTTTATATAAATAATACTATTATCGTATTTAAATTTTATTTAATATATATATATATCAAATTATTATATCATTTTTTATATTAAAAAATTTAATTGGAACTATCAGGTCCACGTTCTCCCATAATCTTTTCTCCCACCACCGAAATGGAGTTTGATTGATGAGTACTCTATTGTTCTCTACTTGAAAATCATGAGTTTGAACTTTCACTAGAAAAATATTTTTTTTATTATAATTAAAAATAAAAATTATGATAATACTAATTAACCACAGCTACAGAACAATTAATAATCGATGTGTCTGCAAACAATGCAAAAAGAATAGCTACAACAAAAAAAATTATAGCAAAAACACTATGTTTCGTATCGTTTTTATTGACTATCATAGATAGTATTAATTTATTATAATCTTTAAGGTCTATTGATTTATGACATAGGAAATAATTCATTTTTTTGTAATATCCATATGTATTATTATAAGAAAAAATCATATCTAATTATAATTTTTTTTCCTCTCAACCCACTACCCCATATTTCTTCTTTATAAACTTCAATACTTTTAATAAACGAATAATCACAATTTCTGTTTTTCTCTCACTTAACCTCATGTTTTTTCCCCTTACGGACTTCTTTCTTTCTCATCTCCAAGGTTGTTTCTTTTCACAATTTTTTTTTTCTCTTCATCTTACATCACATAACATATTTCTTTTATATGCTCGTGGGAATTGCGTGTACAAATGACTAGTTTGTACAAAAGCAAAATCCATTATATATGTGAATATTATAGGTCTTGATTGCCAAACCATACTACTTAAAAAAGCAAATTGGACTGTTCTGAATTGAACTTGACTCGCTAATACATTAATTGAACTATATTGACTAAATTAAACAATATCTCAACGAGTTTCAGCTAAAGAAACAATCGACAACAATTAGCTCTCCTTAGTTGGGGTCATCAACGAGTACTGGGCTTGACTTATAAGTGTGTTAATGAAATTATAATGATCAAATTAAATAATATTTTAATAAAAAAATCATATCATGATGACTATATTCTCAAAAAAGAATATATCCTAATCTAATTTATTTAATTAATATGTTTGTGTCTTTTCTTTGATTTGAAAGAAAAAACAGAAACAATGTAAATTAGAAAGGGGCACATCACATGGCTGACAGTGTAATAATTTGCACATGAAAAATAAAAGACATATGCTTCAGAAATCAGAAATGGTAATGAATTAGAGAAATTTTATGGAGAGACAAAAGGAACCAATGTAATATTGAGCACGTGAAAGTGAAAGTGAAAGAGGATTAGTGTATTGGTGGGGTATGTCGCACCAATTCATCATAACGCTTTCTATTTTAATCTTTTCCAATTGCTTCACCTCCCTCCAATCCTCTACCCACCGATCCCATCTTAATCTAGTAATTGAAGTTAAAATTAAAGTTTTATGAATGGGCTCATTGTCAGACAGATATTATAATCAAGAGGGGTATTTATAATTTTTCAAACAACGAGAAGGTATTTGTAATTATACCAAACCTTAAGAGGTTGTAACTTACCCTAAATTTAAAGTTATGCGTTCGAGCCTTATTGAATATGTGAATATTTTGTCTCACTTTATGTAAATTATTGTAATTTATTATTAATTATTCTTAATATATTAACGTATTGACTGAGTTGATATAATATTTTAAAATCAAGCAAAAAAAAAAAACTTGTTATACGTGTCTTTATAATTAACACACTTGTATTTTTTATTTTCAAATTTATAAACCTTAAGAGAGTATATGTCTCGTGATAAGAATGGAGCCTTACGTTCAAAAGGTTGTGAGTAGTTCGAAAATGTTGGTATCTTTTTATAATAGTTTCTTGATTCTTTATTTCTTCTAATATTTTGTAAATTTAGAAATATCGATATACTAAATCAAAATTTTAATTTAAAATATTAAATAATGTAGTAATAAATTGAATTTTATGAAAAGCTCGTGAAAATTTATGAGGACTTACTGACTTGACAAAGTTGATGCTCTATATAACTATGAGGTCATGAGCTGATTTAGTCCAACTTATGTGTGGGTATTATTGGTATGCTATAATAATAGTTTATGGTTAATTACGAATCTTAGCGGACAGTGATAATTAATATGTATTGTTGTTGATTTCAAAATTTATGATATAATTATAATATATTCAGTCATTAAAATAAAACAAAAACCTTCCAACATAAATAAAAGAACACAATAATAAATAATAAATCAACCAATGAACGACATGTGAACAAAACACTTTGAAACTAGTAAAACTGTATATGAAAAAATCGCTAGAGGAAGGGCTTGAACCTTCGACCTTGTGGTTAACAGCCACACGCTCTAACCAACTGAGCTACTCCAGCTGTTGGCTCATGCTTTAAATTAAAATTTCAAATTTGAGTTGGGAGCACATACACATACCTAAAAATGGAGAAAATTTGAAATCCGAAAGAAGAATTATCAGAAGGGTGTAGTGAGTATAGCTATAAAGAGAGTTGAGTTTGAAGTTCACATCACATGACCAAAAGCTAACTCTGCTGCTCCCTTTCCCCTTTTGGTTAGACAAAAATACCAAAATATACTCATTCCCATTATTTTCCATCTCTCCTTACCACTCTCAATTACTCATTTTTCCCACCTTTAATTACACCTAACTCCAACTCATTCAAACCCACCTATGCCCTTTCCTTATCAACATATTTTGCTTTTTAAAATACGTTAAGTTACCGTCATTTTTTCTGATATTTGATATAATTATTTAAAAAATTATAAATAATTTTCTTATTTTAATGTCCGTCTAACAACGATCAACCCATTCCATTAAACCTCACTATTTAAGATCTACATAATTAATTTTCATTTTGAGAGAGTAATTACTTTTCAAACAACAATCAGGTGTTTGTAATTTTGTTAAATATCAAGGAAGATAACTGTAATGGGATAAAAAATTGTATCTATTTGCGTGTAAGTCTGGGATAAATACAAGAGTATGATGTTTCGAAACATTAAATCTCAACATTTATTAAAAATAAGGGCGTGTTTGTCGCGCAAATTCAACTTGAGACCTCATATAAATAAATGAGGAAAACAAGGGCAATCTTGTCCATTAATTTGAAAAAGGTCTTATAATCCACGAGAATGAAGGGCAAAATGGGTTTTTTCAGTAGAAACAAATCAATAAGGTCGTGTTTGGTTTGGTGTATCTGTAGCTAAGAATTTAGAATTCATTATAATAAATTTAGTACATTTGTTAGGGTTTAAGTTTCAAACGATTTGAAGTTCTTTAATTACTATTTTGAGTTTTTCTTTTTCGTAATTTTGTGATGAATTTTAAATTCATTTAATATAAAATGAAATTCTTTGTACAAATTTCTCGTTTAAATTCAATGAGGTATTTGCAAATACTGAAAATAAGCACTTATCAACTTTTTACTGAAAATAGTGTTTCAATTTTACAGTTTCCACTTCTGAACTACTTAAATTAAACAAATCTATCCAACAACTATACGCAGTTTCCTACCAATTTCTGCATCTTATTGATAAAATTATAAATATGAAACCGATTTTTCCAACACCCCATTTTTATATTTTTTCTTTACTTTTAATTTTTATTTTCAAACACTCTCAAATTTTACTAGTGATTACTTGTAATTTTATCCAATTGCAAACACAATTTTAAGATCCATCCATCTAAATGAAGCCTATGTGTGATCTAATTTCCTTTAGTTTAATTAAATATTATTTAGTACTAAAAAAAGGTGAAAGACAAACACCCACTGAAATAGACATAAAAGCCCCTCAAGTTGACAAGTCACAATCCACACCACATCCAATTGCATCTTCAATGAACGGTCATTACTTTAACAATAATATTTTAAAATTTAATCCTAAAGTTCAATTAATGTGAAATTCGTCTGAAATGTAAACGAAACTATTTTACTAAATAAATATTTGATTTTGAATTTCTCAATTTTCAATTATGATGAGATTTATTATTATTTAAAAAAAAAAAAAAAAGAAAAGGTCAGCATCTTCGTCCCCACTTAAATTCCGTAAGACCTTTTTATGCCATTTTAAAAGCGACTCGTGCCCCCAAAGTTCAATTAAATTATGATGGAGAAAAAATAAATATATATTTAAAAAAAATCATCTTCATGAAAAATTGAGAGAGTGACGTAATATTAAGAAAGCGCAATACTCTTAAAACACTCGTCTACATATAAATAATTACATATAGAAATAGTCAACATACGGCTTAATGGGTGTTAATAGTAAAAGAAATCGAAGAAAATTACAATTTATGTTTTATAACTTATTTTTTATTTATAATTTTGGTTCTATTATTTTACAACTCAATAGATTTAGTACCACAAGTATAAAAATATTGCAAGTTACATCCATTAATCATTTTTGCTAAATTATTAACGGAAGGAGCACGTGCACGCAAATGGATGATAGGATGTAAATTGTAATTTTTTTAGATTTATGAAACTAAATATGCTGAATTTTAAAATAATAGGACGAAAGTTATAAATGAGGTAAGTAATGAAAGCAAGTTGCAATTTTTTCTAAAAGAAAACCCATACTTGATTGTTTTACTTGTCCATAATCATAAAATCACCAACATGACGAGGATCTGCGTGGAATCCAAAATAATAACCATTAATGCCCTCACCATCCATGGGATTTCAAAGTGAGACGTGGCTCCATACAAGTTTTGACAATTGACCTGTTATAAATATCAGTTGCTTCATTTGACAAGGTATATATCAATTAAATTGAGGTTAAGTTTTACGACCCAGTGAATCTTGATTAGAGTCTAATTTAGGAATTGGAAGGTTTTAATTGAGGGTCATCTCAATAAATCTAACGAGTTGTGTTGCAGGCCAATTCATCATTTAACTCGAAGACCTCAAGTGGATCCCATTTGATGTATTTTTACAGGTCATTACTAACCTCGATCCCAATCAAAAAACAATAATTTTTTACGTTTTCTCCGTAAATGAAAAAATGACAATATATATAATTATCCAATCAAGATTAGAAGGAATTAACCCACACAAAAACTTATATATATAATTTTAAAAAATATTTATACGAACTAATATTTTTTTATAGATTATTTATTTTACCGGCTCTCATTTTTTTTTAAAATATCTTTTTATTTCTTAAAAAATTCCAGCAAGGATAGAGTAGTAACGTTCACTTCACCATCTAGTGCTACATAATTATTTTTTATTTCAGGGAGTATTTATAATTTATCGAAGAATAAAAATACATTCGTAAGTAGGCCAAATCTTAGGGGAGCTGGTAGTTGTAATTTACCCTTGAATATAATTACTGAAACCATAACCTAAAAAAAAAAATAGAAAGATGTTATAGCCTTATATAGGAAATATTTTTGTACTTGTACAACAATCATACAGTAAGATTATACATGTCATGTGATTGATAATTTTTCACAAACTGTAATCACGTAATAAAATATATTATATTTATTATATAATTAATTTTAATAGGACTAATTATTTTTTTTCCCAGTCGGACAAACACTACGACAATGGGGTAGGTAAGGGTCGTAAAAGCACTTGTGAAGTATATTATATATATTTATATATAATTTTTTAGCTGAATGTTATTACAAGGGACCATTTGAGAAATTGCCAAAAACAGAAAAAAAGGGGCAAAAAAAAAAAAAAACAGTATGCATGCAGCATCCTTTTATGGTCATAGCGATGAGGTGGTCCTGTTTCTATGAGCAATTAAGGCACTATTGCTTCATTTGGTCGCCTGCTGCTTCTGGAATTCTCTTGCTTCAAACATTAACTTTTTTGGGATGAAATGATTTATTATGTTATTAATTATGCCAATATACAAAAATATATTTAAGATGAATAGAAGTTTTACCAGTTGTACACGACACATTCGACATGTGTGTATTTAGAAAAGATAAATAATTAATTCTTTTGTAATTGGAGTTTAGATTGTACGTATTTATTTGTACTTAAATAAAAGGGAAATGAACATAATTTTTTAAAAATATGATATAGAGAAAAAGATAATACTTTAAGATTGATTCGGTTCGAATTCAGCGACCTCGAGATGCGTACTCGACACAGATGCTAACTCCACCGAGATCGGATTTTGGGTTCCCTGAGAATAAAACACAAAGTGTGAGCTCGTCGGGCACGTCCCCGACAATGACCCTCCGACGCTCAAGTTAGGATGATCGAGAGAAAAGTGTGCTATCTCAAAGATCAATCTCAATAAATGCAGAACAGTTACCTTTAATGACGGCGTTTCAGATCTATATATAGGGCTCAGCAGGGCAGAGTTTGCCAGCCACGTGGCCCCATCCTGCTGGCTAGCGTCCGCGATCGGATGGCCACAATTGTCCGGGTTTTCAAAGGCAGATGGATCCGAGTCGGGTCTATTCGACCCAATCGATGGAAAAGGCGCGGATCCCCACTTAAATGACATAAATGCTCTTAATGAAGGGCTTTTTTGATATTTCCCTAACGTTTTTCATTAATCACACATCAAAGATAAAAATAAATAAAAAAATAAAAAAGACCCTGATATCGATAATTAAACAAGAATTTACTTTTTATTAATTGCGATATGGGAGCATGAGAATTGACAATAATATAAATATGGGGTTGATGGAGAGTGAAGAAAGAAAATAAAAAAGACTCCCCTTTAAAATTATTAAAAAGGTATTGATTATACCAAATGTGTGAATGATTATTTTATTTTACTAGTTGTCGTTGCACGTCGTCCCTATACGGATATAATGAATAATAGTTTATGCTTTAAAAATATATTAAAAATAAAAATAAAATACATAAATCAATACATTATTATATTCCACACACAAATAAACAAATAAATAAAAATAAATTAATTTAGAGTATTATCGACACAATAAAAAAATTGGTATAGCGGTATCAAAATCATCGCTTCTAAATAATATATATATATATATATATGTTTTTTTAATATTAATATACATAGATAAGGGTTTATTTTTACGAGGCCTCATTGGAGACGTACTTCTTGATCGCGAATATCTGAACTTGTTAATTTGTAAACCTTATTACAAATGATTCTCAATTAAGTTGATAATTATTATAAAATACTATAATATCTTGATCTTTAACAATGTGACCTCACAATTCAAACAATATTTATTGATATAATAATTTTGACTTTTAAGAATTACAAAATTATAAATCATATAAAAGTGATGAAAATATT
>NC_026152.1:3523658-3565729 GCF_000512975.1 Sesamum indicum
TCCGATTATTGTACAAATGAATAATAGACCAAACTCGCCATAAATTAGCATAAGGTACAATACCCCAATTCATACAAAAACAATTAATAAGGCATCCCACACAGTACCATCCCACATTTCCCCCTACCAACCAAAGTGAATTTCATTAAATCTAAGGAAGGGGGAGTCCCAGATTTTAGGGGATGTAATGAACCGTACACATCCAAACAAAATTTAAAAAGCCCTACGACCAGTCAAATCCTACCGTGGATGCCCATTCATGATGTTGCACTCCATACTTAAAAGATGTTATTTTTATTTTAAAGATAAATTCGTTAAGTATTTGGATAAAATAAACTTATGAAATTAATAAGACATCAATAATGCCAAATTTTTAAGTAATTTGAAGGAATTTGTTAAGTTATTAAAAATAAATTGGGAATTACCTACCTTTTTTTTTTTTAAAGAGCTAATAAGCTCTTTTCCAAAAAATTTACCATATATTTTGTAGCATCTGAATTATACACCCACTAAAGTACCTTATAAGCGTGTGAATAATTGTTATATATATATTTAAAAATAAAGTATCAAGGGTGAACAACAATTCACCCCTTTTGTGATATTGTAAATAAGCAAATTTCTCTATTATAGAAAAAAAAAAATAGCAATTTACACTTTTGTGCTCAGAGAGGTAAATTGCTTCATCTTAAAATAATAGGGAGGCAAATAGCTTTTTTTTTTTTTTCTATGAAAGAATAATTTGCTTATTTACAATATCGAATGCATTTTTAGTTATGTATCAATTATCAAATGCAGTGTGTTGTAGAATGAGTGTAGTATTTAGAGGAGCATCCATGACCTACAATTAGCCCTAAGGTTTAATTGTAATTGAAGTTATCCCACTTAGGGCATAGCCCCTTTTTCATACTTGGTCCTTTTTGTAGTGTATGTTTTTTTGGGACCCCTATCCTATCAAAATTAATTATTATTGTCCTCAAATCTATTCTTGCTTGAGTTACCTCCTCCACACAACATGTTTGTTGTTTTGGTTCATCCCTCCAACTCTCCTTGAAAAGCCTAAGCACCATAATGGGTCCTCATTGCCCTAACATGTGATGCCCTCTATATAGGATTTCCTAACATGTAATTGAAATAGTAACTAAAATTTTAATAATATTTGAATTTGAAAATAAATATGATGTCGTGATGGTTGAAAAACTCTGTAAAGTTATTATTATCCTACTCAAGTGAAAAATGTGAAATTCTGGATTAACCAAAAGTTCCTAATAGAATCAGTTGGTCGGAAATATGGTTATCTTGTATAAGAAATAACCATATCTTGTAAAAGCCCTAATAACGATTGTTAGGTTGAATGTTTTTCATTGCGTTGAAAGTTATAACTAATGGCAATGACACAGTCCAAAATAGACTCAAGGGAGTCATAGCACAGTCGGATCACAAACCTCAGAAAAGGTTTCTAACAAGAGCGAACGAAAATGCAAAGCAACCCTGATCTTTAAAACTAGGCCTCTACTAGCTAGGAAGGCAGCGTACTTATCTAGTAAAGAAATCTCTCACGTCTCGAAATTGCATACTTTACTCTCTTCGTTAAGTAACTAAAAACCATAAAAAATTAATTGCATATAATTAATAATTTTTACCGTAAAAATCATATATTACAAAAATAATTATCAATCTAGAATAATACTTAAGTATAAGTGGGCATCAAACTCAACGTATCTTACAAAGTACAAAAATACTGGAGCATTTTATATTTTATAAAATATATTTTTTCTTGAAATTACTTATAATAATCTTTTGCGACCAGATCATACCAAAACTATTTTCATAAACTCATGATAGTTTTTTATTGAGTAAAACAGTTATAATTACATTACAATCTCAACTACGGACAATTACAATATTAATATTAAAAATATATAACCAATCAACAATCATGATCAAAGTGGACCAAATAAATAGTATTAAAACAGAACAAAATCTGCATACATATTTATAAAATTTAAATTCATTAGAGTCGTAAGACCTCAATTTCGTGATTTTGAGTTGCATAAACTCATCGAAACAGTTATAGCATTGCACGACAAGCGAGTACATTTTAACATGTTTGTTCCCATAATGATGATGATGATTTCGGTTGTCTGAAGAAAGAATGATAGGAGTTTACGATGCAAGTTGAGTTGAGACAAGCAAAAAATTTGCAATAATGACTTGTGTGTTAAGGCTGCCATTTCTCTATTATATATATAAATCTCACAATTTCCACCTAATTTATCCATGAGAATCTTTTATTATATTTTGATGTCGTTTATATTATACTTACTGTATAATTCTAATAAAAATTGCAAAATTGAAAATTTGATTGTCATTGATATGACAACACTATTATGCAATTGGGATAATTAAATTATCCTCTGTTGAGGTCTGGTATAATTATGTTCGACATCATGTAGTTTGAAAATTACATCTAATATCTCTGAAATGCATTCATGTAAGAAATAGATCATTCGTTACTTAAAATTCACCGAATCTATTAACATTAACAAAATATTTTTTTTTGAATTAAATCCATATTTATTTTTATCAACTTATTTCAAGTCTAACGAATCTCTGTCTGATCAAACTACACTTATACATCTTCACATGCTAATGTGTGTGATGAGGTATATTGTCATCCTTATAAGGACAATTTGGTTCTAAAAGATTCTTCAACCTACAATGGATCAGTAACAAGTCATTTGAGGATAAATATAGGTTTTTATCTTTTTTTTTTTTGTCAATATCAACAAATTAAGTGAATTTTAACTAATAAATGGATTTATTTATTATATGGATACAAATATTATGATTACTATATATAATTTTTTAAACTATAAATATACCAAATTTAAAAAAAAATAATTATTCTTATATAATATTAAAGTGAGATAGAAAATGGGTTAGGGAGGTGGGCATATGCCCAATTGGTACCCATTCCTTCATTAATCAGAATCCTTGCGCCCCATGCTTTCGGTTGTTGAATCAATCAGAATATGGCAATCGCATGCACCCCTCCAACAAGACATATAGCTTATGCTTTTATTATTATTTCTTTTATTTTGAAAAATAAAACATTAAAAAACTGTGTTAATTAATTATCTTCTTTTGAATTGATTTCGTATAATATTATTAAACGGGTCCCATAAAACTTTTACAAGGCATTACATATGTACAGAAATAGGGAGAAATGCAATTTTAATTCTGTAATTTATAGGTGGTATTTTTAATTCTACACAAATTAATTTTTATAACTCAATTCAATATTTTTTTAAAATTTTAACAATTTTGGTTTTATAGATATTATATATTTTATTATTCAGAAAAAAAGTTATATATATAAGCATAAATTAAATGAATAATAAAATTTGAAATAAAAAAGTGGAATCCACCCTGCAATATTAATTATTTGGGCTTCCCTTAAAAGGAAAGTGAGAGAATGTAGAGAGGTGAGGGTGAGGGAGGTTAGATTAGCTAAGTTGGCAATTATGTTGGGTTAGCCTCAGCTAATTATGGATAGCTTTATTACCACATTAAGCCCACCAAACACATCTCACAGCTACAAGGACTTGTTTGGATTACTTCAAAAGATGGAGATTATGATTATTACCAAATCAAACTTCATTATTGTTTGTACCAACAAACAAAGAACCTAAATTCCAGATAAAGTATGAATAAGTATCAACTTAACCCACTTCAAAAGTCAAAATTAGTGAACTTGGAAAACCCAAAATGGAAATGTCCTGTCTGATATTATCCACTTGGATAAAGATTAATAAAGAGATGGGGAGGATAAAGCAAAAGAAGGCAAGAATAAAAGTTGGGATCATGACAATCTAAGGCCCCCAAACAGGGCATTAAACTAAATTAAATTAAATACTTAGGAATGTTCTTTTTAATTAGATAACATTATGGGGTGGGTGCAGATCTTGTTTTGTTTTATCATATCATCAGGTTGTAAGCTGCTACAGTAAAAGATGTAATAAATTAATTATTACAAGAAGAAACCGTCGCAGGTTATGCCAACACTGCTGCTTTCTGCTGCTTCATCTCAGACAAACCACCCCTTGTGTTTTATTTACACGGAAATCAGGGTTTAATCTCATTTTCTTGCATGGGGAAAGGTGAGATCTTGACGGCGGCAGGAAGAGATTGCCGGACGGAAAAACCCTTCATCTTAAGATCAGAACAACCGTCTCGAAAACCGTCGCGAAATTAACAAATGAAATAACCCATCAAAATAATATAATTGAATTCCTCCATTTTTGAACTCTCAGAGTGATGATGATTGATGACTAGTCATATTAATAACTACTAATTAAGAACAAGATTAAGAAATTAAAGGTAAAATCTAAAATAAGCAGAAAACTCAGAAACTAACAGATTGCGCTGCAGCATCGATCCATCGCTTCCTCTTGCCCCCTTTTTTTTTTTTTTCTTTTCGGTAATTGCTATCTAACAACTTATTTTAATCCATAATCCCACCATGAGAGAGAAGATCAAGAAGAAGAAGAAGAGCCATTAGTACCAAGAATATGAGCAGTACTACTGTTATCATGAAGTTGATGGTGGTGGCTCAATTCTTGCCCATGAACATTCTCTTTGCTGTCATAGTTTTCCTCGTGCTGCTGGTGGTGGTGGTAGTGCCCTTCTTCCGAGGCGGAGCCAAAATTGATCCCACTGCCGTTGGTGGTGGCGGCCGGCGGAGCTGTGGTGGTGGTGTTAGATAACTGGGGTTGGTGTTGATCTTTCTTACCAAAAGTGTTCTTGTTGTTATGCATCCACACTTTGAACACCCCTTTGTCCACTCCAATTTCACTGCAAAATTCACTAATCACATCTTCATCTCTCTTCTGCATTTTCCACCCCACTCTCTCAGCAAATTCGAACATTTTCTCCTTCTGATCTTGGGTGAACTTGGTACGGAAACGCTTACGGCTGTTAGAGTTGAGTAGAGGCACGGAGCTAGCGTTAATGCCGCCGGAAATTGGAGTGCCGCTGTCAGGAGGTCGGCCGGAAAGGCCATGACTGAGCGCCAACAGCATGTGCGGCGCCGAAGGGTAGTACGAGGAGGAGATCGGCGGGGGCGACGGCGAATTATTCGGGCTGCTGCCGCTGTTCCCACGCGGGGGTGGCGGAGGAGGAGGAGGAGGAGGAGGGTGGTGGCGGTGATGGGGCCGGTACTCAAGAGCCGGGGTGGCGTTGGGCGGCGCGGGGAGGAGCGATTCATCGGGCTCACGTCGGTGGAAGTTGCGGTGGCATCCGCAGGCGGCGCATTTCAAGGAGGTGGGGTCAGCGGGGTTGGATGTAGGGGAGGGCATGAATTCGCCGCAGCCATCGAGGGCGTGGCCGCCGAGGGTGGCGGCGTGGTTCTTGAGGCATTCCTTGTAAGTGACGACGACGGGGTGGTGGAGGTGGAGCGGGGGGTGGCGCTTGAGGACACCGTTGGTGAAAGGAGAAGCTTTAGCGGGTTGGATCCGGGTGGGAGTCTCAGTTTCAGCGTCAGGGGTTTTGACTGTAGAATTGGTTAAGTCCATGGCAGCTGAAACAATTTACATGGAGAAGAAATTCTTTTATCTGTGGTTAAGAGTGTGTGATTAGAGTGAGAGTTAGGGTTTTGATTTGAGGGAAAAAGCAAGAATCTTTGGGCATGTGGGGAAGAGGGTGGAGAATAAGAGGGGAAGGAAAGGAAGAACAGGAGAGAGAGAAAACTGGTTTTGTTTGGTTGATGATGATGATGATGATGATAATGAGAAGTGATGACTGTAGATAATAAAAATCCAGGTTTTGTGGTCGTCCTTGTTAACCACTATCATTTTTGTTTTTTAACCTGGGTTCTAATCTCTGGTTAACTTCTTCCCCTTCCCTCCACCCTTTCTCTTCTCTATCATAAATCTATTATCATCTTTCCTATAATACATTATTATTAACAATCAATTTTTGTATTTTATATCTTCACATAGCCACTTCATTTTTAGAGAAAGACTCTTGTTTGTTTTTTTCCGCTAAATCTTATTCATATTATTTTTATATAAACTTCATAATTTTATTTTTAAAAAGGTACACTTATCTATATCATCAATCCCAAATAAATGATTTGGTATGAGCACAAAGTCTCATTCCCACTTGTACCTCCAAATGTTGCAATTTGCAACTCAATTTGTGTTGTGTTGTGTAAGATATTCTTTCGCTGTAATTTCGTATAATTTTCACAGTCTTGTGTTAAAAAACATATTTTTCTTAAAAAAAAATTGTTAATTTATAAACTCTTTATTTAGGATGAATATGAAATGAAATACTACAACCCCTCTTATGACATGAAAAAACAGACAAGAGAAATTAAGGAAAAAAGAAAAAGAGAGAGGAATTATTGGTTGCGTGAGAGTTACATATATTTACCAAAATGATGTAAATGTAAGTAAAACAGAAAGGGGCAGGTCTGCTGCATTTACTCAACCCACCTTAATTTGTCAATCTTCCCTGTCTCGGACCAGACACACTCAACCCTCCATTTTCTCTTCACCCCTCTTTTCTTTTTCTACTTCCAACTCCCCCCCTTTATTTTTATTCCTTTGCAATTTTACCCCTATATTCTCCATTTCCACTCTTTTTCTTTCAAGAAATTTTTTAAAAAAAAAACTTTCGATCTCATTTATTCATTTAAAAGTTTTTGACTATTTGAGATGGAATATCTTATATTTACTTTTAGTAAGAAAATGACTTATTTTTAAATAATTTTATACCATGCATGCGAATACTAATAACCTATGTGGATGGTAATGACGGGTTTTCTTAAATAGCATTCGAGTGAGTGAATCAAACAAGAAAACAAGAGTGACACGCCATGAACCCGTCATAAAGAATTCTGAGTGCGTCCTGTGCATTGATTAAAATTCTTATAGCTTACTTACTATTGTGAAGAGCAAAAGTTTAACTACATACACAGGAATCAAAAAATAGATTAGAATATATGTTTATCCTCGTCAAACCAAACGTCTTTGCAAGGATTCAATCCTATATCGTGGGTGTAATGATTTTTAATCTTAAACATTGATCATAACAATTGACGATAAATTAAAAATAATTGAAATGAGTAAAATATTGTTGACAAAAAAAAAGGGTACGATACATAACTTATATAGATCATTATTATTTTATGCAATTCTTTTCAAGATTAAATAATTTGCTTGTATTTTCTCAATTTAAATCAAAGTTCCAATGAAAACATGGAAGAATTCCTGGCTCTGAGTTTTAGTACAAGGGCAGCAACGTTGGTGGTGCACGTACGAGTACGATGGCCACATCCCTAAAACTTGAAAGCACTTTTGTCGGATTCCATAGAATTTTGAAACTGTCGAGCGGAGCGTTTTCTGTCTCAACTAAAACACCCCTACCCCCTATTCATATATTTAAGAATGTGTGTATATGTGTAACTTTTCGAAAAATAAGAGTTATTTATAAAAATTAATATTCAATATTCTTTATAAATAGACTATAAATAATAAGTATAAATGTAATTATTCCGTATATTACTACTACACTTATTATTGCAGAAGAGCTTGATAGTTAGAGATTATTGTCATCCCTACCTCAAGTAATTAATTTCACTTTTTCTTTATTACAAGATCATATCAAACTGCACTATATTTAATTTCTTGTTAGACAAAAATAAAAAACATCTCATGAAAATATTATACATATATATATATATATGACAACTCACATCCCACATCGAAAACAGACGAAAAAAATTAAGCAGCATATAAATCCATCAGGAGGTTCGATCACAACATCTCCATCGTCTCGTGCGCTCGCATACGATGATCAAAAACTCCTATATAATCAATTTAAAATTATGAATAGTATTTACGATGCATATCCAATAAAATTATGTAGACGAGAATTGGTAAGAAAAGCATGGAAGCAGTAGTTGAAGTGTAGAAACAAGAATCTCCAACCTCGGACGTAGGGTTTCTTGGAGTTTAGTGCATGGAAAACCAGGTGTTTAGCCGTTAATTAACTCAACTAAGCAACCTTAAAATTAACAGCCACGTATACTAAACTATACCGCCATGCTCCACCACGTGTGTTTCTTAATCCTCTCTACCGCCACGTTTTCCACTAATTTTTACATCCTTTACTCCCACTAAAAATAATTAATTAAAATATTATTACGACCGCATTGACTGCTAATCTGTTTTAAATTATATTGCATCACACGTATATATATATATACACTCGTTATGTGTATAAAAATGATAATATTTATTTTATTTAAATTTTTTATATATATAATGGGTACATACCAAATTAAGTAAAAGATGTAATACGATTTTAAAGTAGAAAATTAAAATCGCTAATTCCCATCTTTATTAATAATGGGAATAATTTATATTAATTGATAAAAGAAAAAGGTGGGAATTATTAATTGCTGGTATCAAGCTTTATTTCTTTCTGCAGCAAAAGGTGGAAAACCGTTGAGAGCACTGATTACTGTGATATTATTATTTTTTTAAGTCTTGAAAATAATATTAATTAATAAAATGTTCAAGTTTTTTTTTTTTTTAGTTGTTTTTCCGCTGGGTTGGGTGGGGCATGATCGGATGCATGGGAGTGCAGGAAATTAATGGAAGACAGCGGGTTCTTACGTAGGAGGAGATTGTGATGAGATCATGGGACCAATCATGCAGTTGAGTAGGTTTTAATCATCGGTTTGTGTGTAATTAAAAGAAAGCATCGAAACTCGCGGTACGTAGGATTTTAATTAGGATTGCTGGCTTTGAGCGACTCGTTTTTCGTATGTTCATTTTGACCTATATGTTGTAATAAATAATTAATTGATAATGTAAGAAGTTTACGGATAAGTTCATCAAAAATAAAGTTATGAAGTTTGTGAAATGAAAAGTTGATGGACCCATTTTTTTTAATTAATGAAATATTATTTCACCAACTTTTGGGATAGTAAAAATTAATTTTAAGGTGGAATATATTAATTTTTCTTATACTATATATGTCTTAAATTTAATATATCTGAATAATCCACACCATATATATAATATTGGGTTTACTGCACACATCATAACATGTGTGGTTGAATTTAGTCTAAATTCAATGTAGAGTTTCAGGAAAATAAATTAAAAACTATTGTTATTATTATTATTATGAATAATTATATTTATATATACATGATTTCAATGATGTATGATTTGTTTATAGAAAATCATCCATATATTCCGTGTAAGTACCAAAACCACCCATGATAGTCGAGAGTCAGAAATAGTTGGTGTAATGATATTGACGTTTTTTTAGGGTATATGTGTAATTCTAAAATTCGAGAGTAGTTTGTGTAATTCAAAAAACCAGGGGTGGTTTTTTTGAATAATGTCGATATTTCTGATAAATGTATATATAATTTTTTAAAAAATATAAGTGGTTTATATATATAAAAAAAATTATAGATTAGGAGGTGTAGATATAATTATTATAAAAAGTTTAATTATTTATTTGAATAAATATATGCATAAGTGGTTTTGATGGAAAATGTGCAAAACTCCAGGCAGAAGCACTGAAAAGATGAAAAAGGTTCTGAGAGAAAAGAGACAGTACAATGAAATTGAAACAGAGAATCTTTATTCACAACCACAATGTCAAAAGTTGTCAAAACAAAAACAAACAACACTAAACTCGCGTTTCCGAATCTTTAACCTTGCCGATGTTAGTGTTTCTTACACTTTCACTACTATGTTAGCCATGGAGTTGCTTTCAACATTTAGTTTTAAATCCATTTAATTTAAACATATAATGCATTCTTTTCTGCTTAATTTAAAAAATAAATTGATAAACGCTTAAAGATTTGTCCCTAACAAATCACGTGAGCAAGAAAAATCTACTATATAAAACGCGATTATATACATAATTACACCTATATCGAGAATGTATGTATAATAATCTCAAAACCATATCTTACATTCTCGATGACTAGTACCACATTGACATGTGGTTCATACGTATTCCCTTTGAAATTAAAAGAATATAGTTAAGTATAGGAATTATACATTTACATCTCGTGACTTATGATTTATTTACACAGATAATTTCTGTTTTTTATAAAATTAATCATATAGAAATCAGAAATGTCAATGTTATTTATATAAAATTACTCCTACTTTTCAAAAGATTACACATACAACCCACTAAAAATGTCAACATCATTACACGTACCGCCTCTAATTTTTAGTTGGCAAGAATAAATTTTACAATTATGTTGGAAAGAGTTGAAAACAAAGAGGAAATTGAGTAGTGTGAGAAAGTGTTAAGAAAAGTGATTAGAGCACTTGAAAAGTTGTTGGAAACATAGTATGGGCCTAATGCTAATAGCAAAGAAAATCACAGAAGTACATGGAAGGGGGGTCCCACCAATTCCACATTAACACATCACCAACAAAATCACAGAAGCCCACATCTCACTCCATAACTAAGTAACATGGGGTTTGGTTTGTGGGGAAGTTACGGTAACATCTGATCTTCTATCATGTTTTCGTATTATATTATTATTATATATTTTTTAAATAATTTAAAAATAAAATATATTACAATCAAAGTATGATAAAAATCTCTTAGCAGCTTATTTTTAAATAATTATGAGAGAAGAATCATTTAATATTTTATATTTTAATACGTACACGGCAACATTTTTACTTTTGGAGAAGTGAAAGGATGTATGTTTTGGAAGTTGTAGCAGAATCAAAAGTATGTAGTGTTAGTAAGAAAAGTGAAAAGCAGATAAATGATACACTGAATGGTGATTGGAGAAAAATTGCTTCTAAAATATACTTAATTGATCAAAGACTATTTTGTTCCTATGTGTTAAAACGATACTGTTTTTTACTTATTTATTTCACTTGTTGTTTGTCAATAATAATTATTTCTTCACATAAATAATAAATTCTATTTCGATTAGTATGTTTCATATTTATTTCTGAAAAATATTACAAAAAATGTGTTTAATCAAATAATAATATGTAAATAAAATAATATATTTACACGACATAGCAAATAAAATACAAAAATTGCATAAATATACTCATATTTGTATCCGAATCAGGAAATGGACTTACTTGTATTATTTGGGCCATTCCTTCGGCCCAAATTGGCCTATGAAAATGAGGTAGTTATGGGCTTCAACGTCCCTTCACCAATTAATCTTTGGGCTTTAAATACACTAAGCCCATAATGATTTGGATTCACCTACCAAACAGTGCTACTCTAAACTGGCAGTTTGGGGTTTCTACAGCAGTGACAAATTAAATTCGGACACGACAACTTCGTAACAATTAGGTAATTTTTTTCCGATGAGTACCAAAATTGGTCCCCGACTCTCTCAAGATTCGGACCCATAACCTGAAAATAAAGTGTCACAATTCGACCATTTGATCGTCCTTAAATATGAAGCAAATATGCGATTGCATGTTTTATCTCAGTAGTTGAAGTTGAAATCATGTAATTTTTCATCAAAATTGTGGATACTCATTTCATTTTATTTCAATTTATTTTTTTGTTATTTGTAATTTAATGGTTATTAAAGCATAAATATAAATTATCAAATGGTATGTTAATTAGATACTCTATTGTTGCTACAAGAAAATTGAGTATTCCTACATTTACAATGAGAATAGATTAAAAACTATGGTTTGTTGATACTATCAACAATAGGGACAGTAAATGGATGGGTTGGATCGGACAATAGATCAAACTATGGTTTAATATAGATTGGATTTAAAATGAATTTAAATTAATAAGTTGAAAATGAATTGGGCTGTAAATGCATTAGTCGGGTCGATGATACTTATCTTTTTATACTTAATATTAATAATAAGATGATAATATTTTTATTACAACTTGTAATATAATATAACAAGATTAAATTTGTATTATTCATTGTTTATGGAAAGTAATCAGGTCATATTAAAAAATTATTTGTTAAATATAAAATGAAAAGTTTGTAAAGTATTAAAAAATATCACATCTTTCGAAATAAATTATGAGATGAATAGTTGTACAATTAATTTCTCCATGATTCTTTCTCACAATAATAATAGTACATGTTAGTTCGTTATAAATTGTTATTAGATATTGATATTTGATATGTTCGTTGAAATTTATAATATAATTCTATACTGTTAGTTTATTAAAAAAAAAATTAAATGATCACATATAAATTGCAAGTTTTGACTATTTTATAAATTGTTCACTTTTTTTTTAATTTATTTCTCATTAATTTAAAAAACAATAATTTACTAAATAAATTTTGAAAATTTTGTTTCTCATAAAAATGTGGAAAGTTGGAACGTAAAAGTAGTTAATAATATATAGTATAATTAAATCAATTATAAGAGCTAAAGACCCATCACCAACCTATACAGAAATCATCATCGACCCACTTAAAAATTCATTACTGATCTATATAGAACCCATAATGAACTCATGATTATAATTTATACTAATATATTTCATCAATTCTATTATTATTAAAATTACTTTTGGTAAACTAATAAAACGTTAAACACGAAGAATCCATTTAGGACCCATCAATTATTTAAATTTATTTAAACAAATGAATCCATATTAAAAAAATTTAAACCCAATTCAATCCAAAACTAGGTGGATTGGGTTGGAACCATAGATTTCCACCCATTTTTCCATCCATAATCAACAACAATGAAACAAATTAAGATAAATATTTTAACTATATATTGATTACGATTAATAAATAATACTATAATTTTTAGTTGTAGTCAAAACAAAAAGTCATTTCACTTCCAAATTTGGATAAAATACGTCAACACCCCCTAAGTTAGGTCCAATTATACAGACAGTATTTTTATTTTTAAATTATAAATATACTTTTTTAATTGTAGTTGCAATTACAAAATACAATCTATCCAGTAATGAATTTTTTTCTAAGCCACCCCATTAAGTGCATTATACTAAAACTCTCAGGGGATGTACCCAATAGTTTGACAAAAAATATGAAATATTTGTATAATTCGATATAACCTCATAGAATGTGGAGGCAATTTACATTAGGTAATTGACATTTTGCACCCTGAAATTATAGTTAAAATCTTAAAATTTTGCACTCTTCAATTATACAACTATTTGCAGCATTCACCCTCCACTCTTTTCAGACAGATTTTTTTGTCCGAAAATTACATCAGCCCAAAATTGAAGAATTCTTTTGTCGATTTAATTTAATAGTCTTCCCTTCAATTATGTACAAAATAAAAAATAAAATCACACACCACTTGGTATTTTCATTGAGTAATTATGATTCTTTGGAGTCTTGGACAATATCAAATTACATTCTTAATCCTTTTCTTCTTGCCTTTTAATTTCTTTATCACCCTTCCTCTCTTGATTTCCTTTATTTTCAGCTATTTACTTATCAACATTTGAGTTTTTAGGAGTAGTGAGAACTTAATTAGCAAAATTAATATTAAATAAAAATGGCTACGAATGAGAGAAGAGAAAAACAGAGGACTTGTTAGAGAAATACAACAAGGCAGAAATGAGGGAAAGAATTAGGGTTTAGTCGGAAAAATCTATTAAAAATAATGAAAGGACTCTATATATTTAGACTGCCACAATATTTTTTTGGAGAAACAAGTAAAGGGTGCATTCTGCCAATCTATGTACTTGAAGGGTGCAAAGTGTTATTATTTTAAATGAAGATTTTATTGTCCAAAAATATTATAAATTTCAGAATGCAAGATGCCATCGTTGGACTTAGCACCATATCTCATTTGCAAATTTACAAACACTGTACGCTCTTGAAATTGTAGTTGCAATTACAAGTACATATCATATTCAGTGGCGAAATTTATACAAATACCACAAAAAGTAAATTACACTAACACCATATTCTGGAGTTTACCTATTCTTTTATAAAAATATTTTTTTTAATTAAATCTAATTTAATAAAATATCAATATAATTTACAATGAATTTTTTCATAATTAGGGGTGAAATAAATGAATTGGGGTTGTTCTCTACCTACTCATTTTCTCATATATAGCTGTAAGCCCACCCCTTCAATAATTTTATACACTCAATCACTTTTAATTATTCAATTATTTCATGGACAGGTGTAGTTGGTGGCTGGATTTGATTTGATCAAAACCTGTAATTCATACTTGATGTAGGTCACTCAAAATTAGGATTTCCGGATCAGGGTCGCTAGGTCGAGCAATCGGATCGTGATCGCTGACTCCCTCTTTCAAGCTACCTGGAGTGGATCCTGAGAACACAGCAAACGTCAGACTAGCCGAGAAGCCCTCGGCGATGGCCCTCCGATGCTTAAGTCAGAAAAGGTGGGATCGAAAATAAGATAATGGGATCAAACTAGAACACAAATTGGCGGTAAAAGTAGGTGAAAAAGCCATAAAATACCATAAATGAGGGTATTTATACTGGTACGGTACCCTCTGTATGTGTTACACGTGGCTCCAGTGAAGGCGCGCCACGTCACCCTCTGTCGGACCTGCAACCGCCGCTGCTGCAACTGCACAGTGGGCCCCGTCATGCGCAGTCATAGGCGTAGTCGTAGGTGCAGTCATAGGTGCAGTGATTGTGCTGAAAATAGGGGGTATTCCGATAATTGTGTAATTTTCCTCATCAATACTTATGCTGATATATTCTTTTCATTTAAAATTTGTTCAGACGTCGCACCATAACTCCGGCAATACATTGTCTTGCATGGGATAGTTCAACGATTTGGACTCCAAATTTTATATATATATATATATATATATATATGTCGATTCCTGATTATTTGATCTCGTACTTATTATATAGTACGAGCAATTTTTATTGAACTAAATATTATTTTGAGTTATTCACATCATTTATTTACAAACTTATTGTTAAAAATAAGTCAAGAAGAGTATTTTTTTATTTACAGTTTCTACTTTTGAGCTGCTAAAATCAAATTGATGCAAATAAAAAATTATAAGTAGTTTTTCTACCAAATTATGCACCTTATTGATAAAATTAAAACGAAAAAATAATCTAAGAAACTTATAAACTGACCCAAACACCCTCTCATCAGTAGATCACCATAACAGTGGCTTAATTAGTTGGATTTGATCGAATTTTACTGTCAAGAGAAGTTACTCAAAAATTAACTCACGAACAAAATGATTAAATTCACCAATGATGTCTTAGTCTAACCATTAAAACTAAGGTTGAGGTCCTATAAAAAAAGTAGGAAATTATGTGTTCGAATTCCACCAAATGTATGAGCATTTATGTGAGTAATTGAATTGTTGTAATTTGTTATTATTATTAGTCATATTAATATATTTGTTGAATTCATGTATTACTAAAAAATCAAAAAGATTAATTCACGCTTCAAAAAAGGAGAAAAAAAAAAGAAAAAATGAAATGTTTGGTTGAAGTTGAGGAATCAAAATAGGATTTTTGTTTGCAGGACTTCAATTCTATGGGTTTGGTGCGAGCGAGAAGATGAAAACACTTCACATGCCAGCATTTAAGGCAAGCTCCGCAGATTTCCAAGGCGGCTTCCTATTCACATACTCTCCGCAATTACCTTAATAAATTGGGATACTTACACGCTATCCTTAACGTTTGATGTATTTATACATAATTTTTTATAATTGAAAATTATAATTAGTATATCTAACGTTTGTTTTCATTAAATAAATAAATTAACTTATTGGTCAAAATTAACCGAACTTACATATATTCACCATTTTTTTTGAATGAAAGTTTATATTTATCCCAAATTAATTTATTACTAATTTATTGTAGGTCAAACATTTTTTTTAGTCAAACTATCTGTATGCATCCTCACACTCACTAATGCATGTTAGGAGGTACATATTCACTTTTATAAGGATAGTTTAGTAAAAGAAAAATTGTTTGACCTATAATAAACCAATAATATGTCAATTGGGGATAAATATGAATTTTTATTCAATTTTTTTTGTTAATATCAACAGATTTTGTAAATTCTAACTAACGAAGGGATCTATTTTTTATATGAAAACAAACATAAAAAATATTAAATATAATTTTTTAAATCACATATATATATATAAGTGCACCAAATTTTAGAAAAAAACAGTGTAACAATGTATATATCCTGTGAATGTTTGATAGCAACAGTGGGTGTGAGAGTGATTAATTATACAATATATTTCAATTTCACTACGATTTGGGAGATGTATGAGCTGGAATCAACTTGCATTCCATCACCACCATCAGTTTGCATGTACGCATCCACCTAATTTTTTGACCAGGCTTGATAGCGTGTTTAATTGGTTAAATATTAATTTATTTATAAGTTACTATTTTAAAGAAAACAACAGTAATATCCAACAACAATTGGGCAGGTATCTCACGGACTGAAAGGTTATGAATTCGAGCCTCACCAATATAAATATATAAATTATTTTTATTTTAGTTTCTTATTTATTTGTTTTCTTTGAACATATTAGTTGATTTGGAAAAAAAAATATTAATATATTGAATCAATTTTTTGAATTTGAATGCACTGAGTGATGTATACGAATTTTACAATGAAAACTGAAATAAAAAAGTGACCCTGCTACAGGATTGGTTGGACTAAGACCTTCAGCCATGTACAAGGCACATTTTCAGGAATCATAATAAAATCGTGAGGCTTATATGAACTCAGAGTAGATAATATTTCACGCGACATGGGATTAATCAAGTAGTCACTTTTCTATTGAGAAGTCTCCTTGTCGAAGAGAGAAAACCTTGGGGTATACAAATCGCTCGAATTTTCATTTACAATTAATATAGAATATTTGTTTACATCGTTGAAAAGAAAAAATAAAAGGCGAGGAAACGTACATAAGTTAAGATACACAAACAAACAACGTGGAAACATCGAAGCTTTCCTAACTTCTTCGTAGGAACTTTTCCATCTGGATGAACTAAAAACATGAATTAATTGAGCAACTCACCATATATATGTCTAATTAACAGCAGAAATTAGGAGAAGTTTGGCCTTGCTGACAGTGGAAGGGACATACTTAGGCAAGCTTCACTGTCACTCCAAGACTTGAAGATCATTAAATTTCTCAAAATTAAGATATCAACAATTCATTGATCCAATCTGTTATTACTTATGGCAATGGGTAGTTATTATATATGGTTAAAAGTGAAAAAAATATATTATAAATAGTAATTAATTATAACTATATATATGTTATAGTTACTAGTCGTTGCTTCTACAAACAACGTTAAAACTAGTCACAGTCAAACATCATAGCAAATGTTCATTAATCATGTCCAAAATTTAATTTTTTGTATCACTTTTGTTTGACTTTGGTGGATAATACTGATTTTACACAATTTTTAAGTCATTATTATTACAATGGTGGGAATAATTTATTTTGAAGTCATGGTTAATAACTTAGTATTACAATTTTACATTATTCAAAGTATTCGATTTTTAATAGTATACATAACATACGTCTCTTAACTTAGTTAGTTGTTTAATTAGTAGCTTTTATTTTGTAAAACTTATAAATATTTATATATATATATATATATTATGTTGGATTTATCACCAATTAATAAAAATGTTGTTTTGATGATTGATTGAAGTACTAGTACTAACATTTGTTATGGTTTGAACTGCCACAATTAAAACACAGTATTATATGGTAATAAAATATCAAATTCTAATTTTTGAAAACATCACTAAATATATATATATATATATATATTAAGTTACATTAATTTTAATTTGTCATATATAATTGTTAGTGATTAGAATTGTACATAAAGTATCACTACGGATAATTAACACATTTATAGCGACAAAATAATATAATTTTTTGTCACTAGATTGTCGTCGTCGTCGTGGTATATGTATTCGTTATTAATTATATTTGGTGACAATTTTATTACATATTTTTATTACTAAATTTTGCTAATTAAGAACAACTTTTAATAAATAAAAGATCATTATTAAACTGTAAAATTTATTATTAGGATAAAATAAAAATTAAAATGAAGTTCGGATGACTACCTCTTCACAACCAGCATTTAATACCGCCTAGCTAGTATTTGCCGACTGAATTTGCCACAATTATGGCACAATAATATATGTGGCTGCAGCCAATAAAATTAATTAAAAGGGGACTTAATTGCAATTTGACATAGTCACATATTTAAATAGATTGCAAATAAAGAATTTGAAATTTTGAATAATTTATAAATTTTAATTTTTTTTATTTATTTACAAACAAAGAGTTTGAATAACTTATAAAGTCCAAAATTTTCTCACTCGAGCAATTCGATGGCACATCTTCACAAAAAAAGCGCAAAACTCATCCAGAACGGACCATATATTGCGTAATAGGTTATAATAGCTATTCCATATGCTAAAAAGAATAATCCATTCATCAAACAATAAATACAGAATTATCAGACAGAACCATACAGAGAAAATTTTATTTTCACTTAGAACACTTATAATTACTGGGACAAATTAATAACTATATGTTATACTACTGTTAACCACACTGAATTTGGAGATGATTAACGTTGGATATTAATCTTAATTTCCAGGCCTCACTTAGACAAAAAAGTTAAGAAAAAAATCCTTAATGTCATGAGGGCCTAAGAAAGAAAAATTAAGATAAAATCTTGCCTTCTAAAATAAACTTGGATTTTCATCATCAAATGAGAAGTCAGTTAAATAATCCTTCCCTAGTTGATCTCCGAGAAGCCAATTCTCAAGAACTGATAGTTGATGATCAGCCGGGTCGGGTTTGGATTCCACGAGAATGTCGAGGCTGCAGGGAGAAGCTGATGATCTTGACAAATCATCAGAACTTGAAGATTCAAACAATGATTCGAACCCTTGATGAGACACATCATAAACCCCCCCACTTTGGGTCTGATCAGTACAATTAGCCGAATCCAGAGTGGTATTGTTGGATGAATTCTGAGTACTTGAACAAGACTTGGATTGATGTTCAGATTTTGGTGTTGTAGTTTTCCCCCATTGTTTGAGCAATCTGGCTATGTTGTCGGTGCTGGAAGCGTAGGAAGAAGCCTGACAGGGATTCCTGTAGGCTAAGCTGCAGGCATTTGAAGGGATCAAATGGGTTGTGGTGTTGTCAACAGATAATGCGTCGTGGAGGGCTTGTTTGGCTGTCTTGATATCAGCCTGAACCCTTCTCTCCCACTGCCCCCTGGAAATTGAATTATTAGATGAGAATCCATATTCCGACCCGTTTTGGAGCTTTTTGAGCTTCTTCTTCAAATGGGTATTCCAGTAGTTTTTAATGTCGTTGTCTGTTCTTTCAGGGAGATAAGAAGCTATAGCAGCCCATCTGCAAACAAAGACGACAATTTGACCACACCCATTTTTAATTAATTACAACATGAGCTGTCGACAGTAGTAAACTTGTGTAAGTATTGCAGAAATAAATCATGGGAAAAATTGATTTGGTACTTGTTGCCAAGAAGAGCTTGAAGCTGAATAATCATCTTTTCTTCATGGTCAGTGAAGGTTCCCCTCTTGATTCCAGGCCGGAGATAGTTAGTCCACCTTAGCCTGCAACTTTTACTGCATCTCTTCAGCCCTGGAAAGTGGAAATCATTTTCACTTCCATTTTTCAGCAACTGACGGGGATCGAAGAAGAAATTATGGGGTTTAATTTGATTAATTACCTGTAGTTGCTGGAACAGCCCTCCAATTTCCAGGACCATGTTCTTGAACATATGAAACTAACACTATATCTTCTTCAGGAGTCCATGGCCCTTTCTTAACTCCAACTTTATCACAGCATGGTGGCCTCCCCATTTCCTCTCTCTCTCTCTCTCTCTTGATTTCTTTCTTTGAAACAGGAGGGACAGTGGTGTAATGGGGTCTAAGGTTGTTTAATCAGGATATATAGAAAGGAGACACAGACAACAGTGTTTTCTCCAAACGATGACGCTGACCCTGGAAACCAAAACCAAAAAAAAACAAAGGACAAGAGTCAAAAGTTGACAGCAAAGGCATTTACTTCCACCATGGATTCTCTCTAAAGTCAGCTGTGTCCCTATGCCCCCCACCCCCCACCTCACCAAAACCCGCGTGGCATTCAATGTGCTTTGCGGCCCTCTGCGCTGCAGATTACAAAAACCCTAATTTCGGGTCTGCAAACAATAATTTGTTGCCCTGATTTTCTTTTATTTCTCTGTCTGCAGTTAATGAAATTGAACTTCGCCTTTATGCTGGAGGGGCCAATGTTATTAAGTTTTTGTATGCGTCCTACGGCTGCCTGTAATTGTAAGGAATCATCCCATCTCTAATTAATAACTCCATTCATGATCATAATGTATCTATTTTCGATCCATGGAATCGAAATTGCTAATTTTCAAGAGAATATATGTATATATACTGTTCTTTTCTTTTCTTCCTTTTCCACAAACGTTATTGTGATTTGTTTAACTCATGTTACATATACACTATGCTTGTACACTACAAAAAAATGATAAGGGAGTATTCCCTATTTCATAAATGTTAATTGGAAACAAGAATCTGTCAGGCAGTATTTTGAAAAACGGACGTCTGGATATAAAAGATTTAATATTTTGAAATTATAGTTTTCCTTGAAAATAGTTTACAAAGTATAGTAACAACTCATGTACAATTGAATGGTAGATTAATCTACTCATCTTGAAAAAATTAGACGCTTTGTTATCCAATGCACTGAATTTTAGTCACTTGGTCCAAAAATAAGATGGTTCAAGACTATATTATTGCACTACGTTAGAATCCTTCTCGATCAATAGCTCAGTCATCTATAGTCCCAATTTGGGAATCAGTGAGGGAGAGAGTGTAGAAGCAAATAGAGACATATTGTCTGAAGTGTGTGTCTGTTCTTTTGATCAGCATACTGTATCTGTAAAGACTTTACCATTAATTCAAAAGTTACACAAGAATAACAAAAACTTCCAAAACCTTAAAAATGTATAGAACTTGTTGTTTAAAAATTTTAGATTAATTCTAAAAATAAATACTCAAACGTTGGTCTTAATGCTTGGGGATGGGCGACGGCTCGTTTATGGATTTTCCACAATTCCATCCCTTCTAGTGAGATGATACCATGATTATCTTTTGTTGATATAAGTGGAGTACATCAATTTTGTTTTTGTTCATGCATCAAGAATTGAATTTGAGAATATATTTTTTGATAGATATTTCAAAATGATTGAAATCTTCATTAAATTTTAAATTCAGTAAAATTAGAAATAATTACTAAAAGATTTGAAATATTCATTACATTATTCAAATTCCGTATCAAATAAAATATCGAAAAGAAATATATAGTGTCATCTACCAATCAGAAAAAAGAAAAAAGAAAGAATCATAGAAGAGTCCAAAAATGAAATGGTCCAGCTGCCAGTTAAACAGCATTAATTAATTAAGCTAAAGTATAATGTACTAAATATAGATTTGCATTAATTAATGATGTGAGAAATCCAGGACGTGGTGGTTGCACACTCATCTCATCATCTACCTGTCTATTTCCAGTTCAATTCCTCCAAACACACACACACACACTATTACACACACAGTCGCAGACTATATATATATATACAGTATACACACACACATTGTGATTAATTGTGAATTGATTGAAATGGTGGTATGTTGAGAAATGGGTGCATGTGGGCCAAATTAATGAGAAATTATGGGGGTGTGGTGGGGACGACATTAATTAATTAGACCTCAATTAGTCTTTCTCACATTTTGGAAAAGGAGCAGTACTGGATATATAATTTGTATATATTGCCATGCACCACCCTCAATTATATATATATATATATTTGGTTGTTTATTTTAGTAATAATTAAAAATGGTTAGTTAATTATAAATTATCATAAAATTTAATAATTAATATGTTGATTGACATTTATGATTAAAAATTAATCATTATAGATTAATAATACCTACGTGTAATGAGATTCAAATTCAAAACAAAAACCCATATATAGTTTTGGGAATGGTTGCTTATATTTGAGTAATTATCAGTACCTTGATGGATTTACTTTATCTGATCACGACAAATAAAAATCCAAGAAAAAAGATCTTCAAGAGGAATAATAATGTAATGTTTTCTTTAATTCCTACAAATAGATAATAGAGCCAATAATATATAGGACTAGTGGTCCACATATCAATTAATTCCATCACAAAAAATGCGATTATGTAGTGATACATAGATCCAATAAATATATGAAACGTGTATTGTAATTAAATCATCATCAATAATTTGATGCCAGGCTATACATACACACTATATCATTATATATGAATCTTGAATCTTTACTAATCATGTGTGTACGTATTCAACATCGAATGCAAATGAGTAGTTTGAGTGATTTATTGAGAAATTCTAACATCATTTCTCTCCAGGGAGGCATTTTGTTAGAAAAAATTCCTCCCTATGTAATGAATTCGATTTACAAGATTGGCTAGATTAAGACTTTCTCCCTTATAAAGGGTTTTTTTTTTTCAAATAAAATTATGAGCCTCATATGAAATTATAGGGAACAATATCTCGTGCAGTGGGATACCGATTGAATTCAAAATTGCATCATTCAGTTGCCTATGTAGGAATGAGGCCATGTGCCCCTTCTCAATTAATCTCTGGTTTGGGAGTTAATAATTTAGACAAGCATTCTACATTGGTTGCAAATGAATGGTTTGAGTGGCTGACAAGTCTTATATAAGGCCGTTCCTCCTTAACGAGACATCTTTACAGAACAAAATCATGACTCTCGCACGAAGTTAGAAACGGACGATATCTCTCGTAATGGAGAATCAATTGAATTGCAAGTCACATCAATTGAAAAAATTATTCTTTTTTCATTGGAAAATAATTGCAAGTATGGCTGCTATAAAAGCATTTATTTTATAATTTATATATTCATATTATGAAATATATATAATTAGGGACAATTACACTTTCATCCCCCGGGATTTGATGTAATACACGTAGACTCCTTGGCGTTTAAGAAATTACATCTAGCACCATTGACATTTACCTCCATCTAACAAATCAGAACCTTTGTTAGTCAAAATTCACTGAATTTGCTGATATTAAATAAAAAAAAAGTTGAAAAAAAAATGTATATTTACCTGATTGACTTATTACTGACTTATTATGGGTCAAGTAAATTTTTTTATAATCAAATTACCCTCATATGTCTTCACGTATTAATACATATAAGGAGGTATATGTTCACCGTCTAAGGGTAGTTTAGTTCGAAAAAAATTATTTGACCTACAATAAGTCAGTAATAAGTCAATCGATAATATATATCAATTTTCATTCAATTTTTCTGTTAATATCAGCAAATTTAGTAATTTTTTCACTAACGGAGGGACTAATTTGTTAGATGGAAGCAAACTTCAGGGATGCTATATGTAATTTCCTAAACCACTGAAAATTTACATATAATTATATCAAATTTTAGGAAAGAAAAATGTAATTACAACATTTTTTTTTCCTTTAAAGTTACGACGGTGCTTGGTTTTGCATACCCCGCCTTTTTTTTTTTTTTTCCCTTGATACAAAAATTTTAGATCTCTATATCTAGATGGACCATAAGAGTCAAAGTTAATGTACCAAAATTTTTATTTAATATATACACACTATATGTCTACAATGATATATTATTTAGGAAAAATTTCTATACATCTAATGTGTGTATATATACGTTAAATACGACTAATTTAAATAAAGCTATTAAAAAAATATATGCTTTCTTTGTGATTTTCCATTATTTTCTCTTAATTTTTTTGTTCTGGGGTTCATATATTAATTTTGCTCAGGTGGCCAATCAAATGCAATAAAATAAAAGTATAGAGGAAAATGCATTAATTTTGTGGTCCATGCTTGATTTATATGCTCCAGGCACAGCGGATCATGCATCATGCTCTGCCATACCTTTCAATACCAACTCTTCTTTCTTTTTTGCCCTAAATTTGCTTTTGCTGGACTCACCACAATCATAAGAACAAATATTACCTTTCATATGACTAATTGTTATAATTAAAACCTAAAAGTTGGCGAATATTAATTAATTATGATTATATAATGGTTATTAATATTTATTTCTATAAATAAGATCAAAATATTAATCACAGCTAAAACTTGTAATAAATATTATTGTTATGATTAAAACAATAGCAAAAATTCATTAACCGTAGTCAAAAATTAATTTTTTTATATTATTTTTGTTGGACTGTGGTGGATAATATTATTTTATCATGATATTTAAGTTGTGGTCGTTACAATATAAAGAATAATTCATTTTATTTTTTAGTGAATGTATTTGTTTTCATGCTTATAGTATGAAAAAATGTTGTGATATGCGAACAAGTTTAGCCATCGGGACAGCTCGTGGGTACTATGGACCATGCATGCAAAGTTCTTTTCTCCAGTACTGGAAAATTTTTATTTAAATCAGATTTAGTCGAACTAAATTAATCACAGCACAAATGTATCTGTCGATTCAAATCAATCACAGGCAAATGTACTTATACACTTAATATGTTATTGGCCATTTTTCTTAAATTGTACACTAATCACACTATAAATATATCATACTTGCTATATAATTAGTTTTTGATCTGATCAAATCCGATTTGAATTATAAATTCCCGTCCAATGCTATAGATTAACTTGTGATTCTGGTTGTTTTCATTTTCGTCAATTTTCTCATAGTTGAGGGGCATTTTAGTACTTTCACCATGTTTGGAAACTTATTTTATAGATTTTGGAAAATCGACCATTTTTTATTTTTTTTGCTCGTCACGACTGTTTACATTATTCAATACCTTTAAATTTAAAAATTTATTCAATATATAAATAATTTAAATATCAAATTTGTTCAAACGAAATAAAAAAAATAAGAGTATATATATATAATGTTCATGGTGCTCGAACTTACAATAAAAATTTATTAAAATTAATATATAACATTTCATTTTTTTAAGATTAATTACAATGTTTTTCCTTAATTAATCTTTAAACAAAGGATTTATTGCAATATTGAAATCTCTTAAAAGCCCATGAGGCCTTCGACTGCAAGCATTTATGGATGCCCATATATAAATACTAGGCCGAGTTCATGTTATCGAAAACACCCATCAAACTTAAAAGGTCGTGTTTGTTGAGTGTAATTTAATGTCCCAATCCTAATTTGCGACTTTTGGTGTGGAGGAGAAAGCGCGTACTAGTTAACAATACAAACAATCCTTTTCTCATATTACTAATTAGCAAATTATCCTTTTATAAAAAAAAAATATTAATTTACCTAATGTATTTTGCAAAATTTATAATTTTAAATTGCTTCATTTTGGAAAACACAAAAGATAATTTGTTCATTTATAATATCATAGAAAAATAAATTGTAATAAATCCATTCATTAGTAACAAGTAAAACATGATGCGTGTTTCCGGTTATTCATAATGATTTTTTTCTCTTTTTGTAGATACCACACCCATTCTACCTATACTTTCTTAGGGGACAGTCTAATGGTTTGAGGTTCAAAATATCATATTTAAGGTCTTGGGTTCGAATATTGTGTATGTTTGTGATATTGAACTCTAAACCACTAGGCTGTCCCCTAGGGATCATATTTTGGATAATTTTCGTATTATTCATTTGTATTTCACATTTTGAATATCTTAACATCACTCATTTTATTGATATTTAAACAAATTGTTAACTATTGAATGAAAATATGCTCTCTCATCATAAAAAAGAAAAGTGCAACATTTGACTATGGCTAATTGTCATGGTCAAAAAATAAATAGTCGTGGCAAATAGTTATTGACCACGGTCATACAACGGTTGTCGACTGTAGTATCTTGAGCCATGATAAATAGCTTTTTCTTGGTGAAAAATATATATTTTTGCATCAATCTTATCTAATTGTGATCAATAAAAATTATTTATCATGACTTTTAATTCATAATTATTAAAATTATAATCAATAATTATTTTTTTTCTAGTACATAAAGCTGGATATAGGTAGGGACAAGTCCTAGCAGCATAAGGGCGCGGAGAGGGTCTATGAGGTTTTGGATAATAATAACACCCAATAAAATGTTGATATATAATTAAATGGCATTCTATGAGCCATCTATTGCTTTGGCTCAATAAAGTCAGTAAATTATTATTTATTTTTATCAACATCATCATTGCAGTCATTATTATTATTATTTTGAAAATGTAAAAGAAAAATAACAATATTTTACGTATTAAAACCTTGAAAAGTGAAATTGATGACATATTAAAACCTTTAAAAGAAGATAAATAATTTTTTTATTAGGGGATTTAGTTTATTTCATGATAGTGAAAAGGCCCATAAAAAGATAACAACTCAGCCCAGATGCTCAAACTATGTGAATTACAAATCCATTGCGAGAATATTTGTCCTCTTCATTTGGCCCAACCAAACAACTCATCCTTGATTTTTCTTTTAGGAATAAATTATGATTTGACATAATTATACATAAACTCTTGATAATTTAGAAAATGGATAATTATACTTTCTACTTCTGAGGTTTGATGTAATTACACATAAATTTTTTATAGTTTGAGAAATTACATCTAGTACCCCTGAAATTTACTTCCGTATAACAAATAAGTCCGTTCGTTAGTCCAAATTTCCCTAATTTACTGATAATTAACAAAAATATTATAAAATAATTTATATTTATCCCCAATTGACTTATAACAGATTAAATAAATCTTTTTATGACCAAATAACTTTCATACATCTTCACGCATTAATGCATGTGAGGAGGTATATTTTCATCGTTATAAGGGTAGTTTAGTCTAAAAAAATTATTCGACTTTTAATAAGTCAACTTTAAGTTAATCAAAGGAAAATATCAAATTTCATTCAATTTCTTTTATTAATATCAATAAATTCAGTGAATTTTGACTAACTGTGAGACTTATTTGTTAGACAGATGCAAACCTCAGGGGTGCTAGATGTAATTTTTCAAACCACAAGGGTCTACGTGTAATTACGCCAAACCTCATGCCAGAGAAGTGTAATTATCCCTTTAGAAAATTATATTTAGGATATCGGAGGTTTGCTTTCGTCTAACAAATAGGCCCCTCTGTTGGTGACAATTAATTGAATATTTTTATATTAACAAAAAAAATGAATGAAAATTGATATTTATCATCGATTAACTTATTATTAACTTATTGTAACTACCTTTATAACGGTGAAAAAATACTTTCTCACATGTATTAATCTGTGGATACGTATGAGGGTAATTTAGTCGTATAAAAAGTTATTTGACCTGAAATAAATTAATAATAAGTCAATTGTAGGTAAATATAAATTGTTATCCTATTATTTTTGTTAATATCAGCAAATTCAGTGAATTTTGACTAACGAAGGAACTTATTTGTTAAATGATGACAAATCCTATATATGTTAAATATAATTTTTCAAATCACATAAAGTCTATATATAGTTATATTAAATTTTAGGAAAGGGAAGTATAATTATCCCATTCTTCTATGATTGTGTTTGATTGGTGGGAATGATATCTTATACATAGAAAATAAATTAAAGTTCATACAAATGTTTGACAATTGGCATCTAATGTACGACAAAGAAATGAAAACTGTATTTAGATAAGTCGACAAAAATGTCATCGTCATCTTTATATATATTTATATGTATATAAATATTATATGTATCTTATATTGACAACATACCTACACAAATATAGAATTAATTTTATAAATGATTCAAATCAGAGTAAAATATATGATTGTTTAAATATATTTGAATTATTATCAACTATGAAATTGTGTTTGATTATTGATTCAGTCTAATCAAGTTCTAATTAAATAAAAAACGAGTCGAACTTGAGTAATTTAATATTTTTAAATATATTTTATTATTTTTGTACTTATTGAATCAAACTCAAACAGAGCTTGAAAACTTGTTGAACAAAAAACTTTGTTCAATCGAGTATCGAGTAGTTTGATTTATTTTTTTTTGTCTTAGTTAGAGCAAGTAAAAAGAAAAGAAAATAAAAATCGAACAATAAAGTAGTCAATGCGCGTGCATTAATATGATAAATTACATTAGATATTGATTCTCTTATTTGTAATTTGATTCGGGTCGAAATTAGCGATCTCCTGAGACGATCTCACTGCTTATATCCAACTCTTCCTAGATTAGATTTCGGGTTCCCTGAGAATAAACACGAACCGTGAGCTCGTCGGACACGTCCCCAACAATGACCCTTCGATGCTCAAGTTAGGTTGATCGAGATAAATGTATGTGATCTCAAAGTTCTATCTCAATAAATACGTAGCAGTTACCTCAATAATGGCGTATCGGGGTCTATTTATAGAGCACAGTTGGGTATCGGGTACTGGGCCACGTGGCCTTATTCTACTGGCTCATGTTCTGATCGAACGGCTTCTATTGTCCGGGTGTTCAGTCAGTTTGTGCGACCCCGAGTCGGGTCCTCCGCCACCTGCCCGTTACAAGAGGCGCGGATCCTGATCGCGAAATGACCCTAATGTCCTTAATGAAGGGTAATCTGGTCTTATTGCAGGGGTTACAAGTGTATACCCATCATAATTAAATGCTCATAATTAATCTAATCAAAATAGATTTGGATAATTGGACTGCATTTAAAAGGAAATGAAATAATGTACTGAAAAAATGTAGAATGTATGAGGACTAATGTGGATAAATAGAAAAGATAGGGTTAAAACAAAATTAGAAAAGAAACATAGGTAGGAGGCGCATATATAATATAAGTCTATGGAGGATTTCTATTAACGCAATTAAAAACTATTAAATAGCATAAATTATAGAGTGTGGATAATAATTCATGTGACTGTAATTCTGATATAATATAAGCTATACCATTTAATAAGGTTAGATGCAATAAGAACCCTATAAATATACTAATAAATGAAAATTTCTTTTATGAATTGAAAAGAAAAAGACAATGTAATTCTTGAATTTATGACAAGGGTAAATTGCCTCAAATTTTACTGAGATTTAATATAATTATGAATAAGAGTGAAATGGGATGGATTTATGACATGGGTAAACTTGGGATCTGCCTCGCCAACTCTAAGAAGGATTTGGGACCGTCTTGCCCTTTTATGCTCTGCCGCATTGTGCTACAAAGTCCGTTGGGGTGGGTTTGATCTAATAGACCCAACTTTCTTTTCATTTTTTGGTAAAAAGAAAATCAATTATTTCACAAATATAAAGAAAAGTTAATGTATTACTTACAAATAAAATTATTCCATCTGCTAACTCAAATATTTAAGTACTTGAATAAAAAAAAGGTGTCACGTAGACATAAGATTGTTCGTAGTAACATAAACAAATTATAACATTTTTCAAACTACACATAAGATTAATTCTTGAGAGTATAGGGAAATTAGTCATATACAATTTTTTTAAATATATGTGCATATATATAACTATGTCCTAGCGTGTTCTTATGGACCTAAAGCCTGCCCCTGATCCAAGTGTGTCCAATTTTTAGAACTCACTACCCACCTCGGTCTCCATTTTTTGGATCGAACTGCCAATTCGGGATGGGGGCGGGGTTATGGTTGTCCATGTATGGGCCAATTACCAGCCCTAATTATAAATATCACTCATTATTTGAGAGATTATCGATGTTCCTTGTATGTAATTACATAAAATATTAATTTTATTTTTATTTTAAAAAAAATAATAAATTATATAAAAATATTGGATGGACGTTGGTATATAAAAATATAAAAATATGATGTTGGAAGGACTCTGTTACACAGAAATGTTTAAAAAAAAACATGTATAATTAATTCGTGGTTTAAATAGTTATTTTGGGTAATTTAATACAAAATTTAGAAAAAGCCCTAATTGAAGTTAACAGAATTTTGTTATACTTCCATTATTATCAGAGATATTAGTAATTTTTTAAATAATAATAAAATATTTTTAATATCAAATTTCAAAACAGCTTGACATAATGGGGGAGACAGTAAAGTTTTTACTAAAAATTTGGGGATCATACTGTCATTTTTGTTATAAAAAGGAGTTTTGTGCTAATTACTGCTCTGACAAAGTTAAAATGCAATTAACCCTCATTTAATATTTTTGTATGGGATAATTACATAGATTTGGTGTACTTATATATCTGTGTTTAAAAAATTATATCTAATACCCATGTATTTATTTGCATCTAATAATTAGATTCCTCCATTAATTAAAATTAACTGAATTTGCTGATATTAACAAAAAAAAATTGAATTAAAATTCATATTTTCCACAATTGACATGTTAATAACTTATAGTAGGTCAAATCAATATTTTCCAACTAAACTACCCTTACAAAAGTGAAGATATATCTGGTCATTCATTAATTTGTGAAGATGTATAATGATTGTTTGTCATTTGACCTGTATTAAGTCAATAATAAGTGAATCGATGGTAAATATAAATTTTGATTCAATCTTTTTACTAATATCAATAAATTCGATAAAAATCTAGCTAACAAAATGATCTATTTGTCAAATATAAACAAATATTAGAGATATTAAATATAATTTTTTAAATTACACACAAAAAAATTATATATAATTATATTAAATTTAATGAGAGAATAGTGTAATTATTCATTTTTATATTTATCTGTGTAGGAAACAGTAGAGGATAATGGCCCCACCGGTGTGTTTTCTCCTCCCGCCTGTCAAAAAGTTGTCGACGCCAATTATCTGAAATTGACGTGAAAATTCATCCTATTATCATAATCAGTCCTCAGTAAAACGTAAATCCTCAATCTCACTCTCTCTATTAAGTGAACCCATAAACTGACATCTCAACTGATAAATTCTCATAAAACCTGCCAAAAAAGCTCAACAATTTTCCCCTTTTACTAAACTAAGAAACTTATCCATGTAACAAACCATAGAATTCCTAGGAAGTAAGCAAGCGCAGGGAATGAAGTGAGCCCTGGTCGGTCGCTGCCGGGTAACTGTCTCCCCCCTCAAATTCTTGCTTTCAATCCTCATCATCCTTGAATTCCTCCCGTTAGGTCGGATTTCAACTTCTTCTCACCCTCACCCGGATTTTTTCTTTGACCCGAATCCGTTTTTGTTCTTTAGGTGCAAAGTCCATTCCCCCCTTTGAAACATTCAAAGCAGGCATGAATCACGTCACCCGCATTTCCCCCTGTTTCTTTGCTTCCAACTGAATTTACATACACCCCTGATTAAATTGATGGCTTCCCTGGAAATCTCTTCCTGTTCAGCTGCATTTCCAGTTTTCTCAACATGGGCTCTAATTCTTGTCGAAAACTGACTTCTTTCATTCATGCTGTTTCCATACATTTTCTCTTGCTTTTCACTTTCATATCCACCTACATTTTCAGGTCCAAAAAATAAAAGGAAAAAAAAAAAGGGCTTGTTTTGTCATTTAAAGTTTCATCATAGCATTCTCTGTTTCTTAGGAATTTTCAATTAAACGGGTTCTGTTTGCACGCAGGTTGCAACGATATGGTGGTTTCTTGAAGAAGAGCGATAAGGAAATAACTCTTTTGGAAGCAGGGTCGGAGAGTGAAGCTGAGGAAGATGTTGCTAAGTTCAGAGATTTTGATACTGATGCCGAGGAAGAAGAGAAACCAGAGTTACCTTTGAAATTCAAGTTTCCAACCTTCGAAGAATTTAGCAGAATCCAGGCAGAGACAGGTGATTTGTTTTATGAAATTGATGGTAATGAAATCGGTGAGTTTTCTGAGGATGAGGAGGTTGTTGATGGAAGATTTTTGAGAGTTTATGAGGAAACAGGATGTTTTCAGGCATTTGATGGAGAGGAAAATGAGAAAACTGAGAGAGTGGAATTTGCAGAAAGTTCAGAAAAGAAGGCATTGCCAGTTCAAGAACCGGAACAGGAACAATTTTTTGATGAATCTCAGTTTTGTTGTGAGGAAAACAGTGACGGTTTCCTGTCTGTAGGAGATTTCAAATATATTGATTGTGAGGACGAGAAAATAGTATCGTCAGAGAGTGAACTGTCGGAGCCTGGAGAAAATCAGGACTTGTCAGAGTATTTCGCTGATGAAGAAATTAGTGATACTATGGAGGAGGTCAAGAAATTGGAAGAGTACAATTTACAGAGTCCCAATGGATTGAACTCAGATTTTCTGTCTGAGAAAGATTTCAATGAAAATTCAGGTCTTGAATTTGACGCTGAATTTCCTCAAAATGGTGATGTAAGAATGAAGAGTGGTAATAATTCTGAAAAAACAAAGCCTAACGATACATCGACATCGGATTCTGGGGATGCAAACAGACTTGAGACACTGTGGGAGCATCAAGAATTGATTGAGCAGTTAAAAATGGAACTAAAAGATGCATCCATGTCCGATTCTGGCGACGCAAACAAGCTGGAGTCACTGTGGGAGCATCAAGAATTGATTGAGCAGTTGAAAATGGAACTCAAAAAGATCCGAGCGACAGGCCTGCCCACGATTTTAGAAGAATCGGAGTCCCCACACATAATGGACGGCTTGAAGCCATGGAAGATCGACGAAAACTTCCAGCATGAAGATTGCATGGATGAGCTTCACAAATTCTACAAAAGCTACACGGAAATGATGCGTAAATTTGATATCTTGAACTACCAGAAGATGTACGCCATGGGTTAGTCCACAAATTCATATTGTATTAATCTGTTGCTTTACTTTAATCTTTAGACACCCTTCATGCAATTGTACCAACTGCAGGTTTTCTTCAGCTTAAGGATCCTTTCCAATCAACATCGCAGCAAAAGCCTTCGGCTCCAACACTCAGATCCCTTGTCTCTCAAAACCTTTGGCTGTTCAAACATAAAAGCCACGGCAGTGATCCTGTTAAGAAGTTTGTCAATGAGTTGGAGGGCGATCTTGAGGTGGTATACGTGGGACAGACGTGCCTGTCCTGGGAAATCTTGCGCTGGCAATACGAGAAAGCCTTAGATCTGTGGAACTCTGATCCCGATGGAATCCATCGGTACAATGAGGTTGCCGGTGAGTTCCAGCAGTTTCAAGTGCTCGTCCAAAGATTCATAGAAGATGGACCTTTCCAGGGGACAAGAGTTCAGAGTTATGTCAAGAGTCGATGTGTTCTTCGTAATCTTCTCCAGGTTCCTGTCATAAGAGGTGACGGCGATTTTATTTTTACTTACAGGATGATTACATAACACTTTTTCTAGTTCATGTTTGACATTACTGATTCTGTCCTAAAGACAAGTATAAAACATAACTGTAAGAAAAATCAAGAGTTTTTTCTATGATGTGCCTAAATCTCAGGATGTGGCGGTGTAACTACTGCTTCATCTTAGGTGATGTAGCTAATGTAGTAATTTGAAAAACTACAAATTTGGCTCCTTGGCAGAGGACAATGTGAAAGACAAAAAGAAGGCCTGGAAACAAGATGGAGACGAATGCGCTATCACAAGCGACATGTTGGTGGACATCGTGGAAGAATCAATCAAAATATTTTGGCGATTTGTTCGAACGGACAAGGATTCCACCGCTCTAGCGATCAACGTCCACAAGAAAAATTCCCAACTTCACAACCCTCAAGACCTCAAGCTTCTACTCGAAGTCAGGAAAATTCTTCAAAAGGTTAGCCTTACCCCTTAACACCAATTTTCAACAACTCCTATAATTACAAACGAAACTCGAATTTCATTACGTTTCCAGTGGATTCATCCATGAATTACTGCTACACAGACAAAAACCACATTTGTTGTTATGATGCAGAAGGAAAGGAAGCTCAAGGATGTGGTGAGGAGTGAAAGTTGCATTTTGAGGAAATTCCAGCGGAGTAGGGAAGATGATTGGGACCAACTGCTTTACTTTTTCGCACAAGTAGATGTGAAATTAGTGGGCAAAGTGTTGAACATGTCGAAAATAACAAGAGACCAGCTTGTCTGGTGTAGGAACAAGTTGAGCAGGATTAGCTTTGTGAATAGGAAAATATGCGTAGAGCCCGCTTTTTCCCTCTTCCCTTGTTAATTTTCATAGGATGCTCGCTCGTTTCTTGCATGTACTTCTTCTTCTTACAGGAATCCAGGTGTAATATTTTACTTAGAAAAGTTTTCCTCCCTCATAATTTCTCTTTGGATATAGAAAAGTAAACGCGGTTCTGAGACTTCATATTGCTCTTTATTTATTATTCAGGGAGTTGTGTACATATTAGTATTTTCACTGCGGTAAAAAATGCTATCAACCCTACAAATATACACAATAATTTCACATAAAATTAACAACTTCATAATTATCAATTGGAGTGTCCGAATAATTACTTACAGAATATAACAATTCGCTCGCTTTCAAGCTCATCTGTATCTGTAGTATGTGATCACAAGTTTGTATCAAGATTTGGTGGACAGAATTGGCGTGGGATTGAGGGCAAAATATATCTTGATGGATAAATGAGCCAAAGATTTTTGAAAGCTCAGTTTTGCTTGTATTACAAATATTTTCAATAATTGCAGAAAAAGCCCCCATAATCACCTAATATATCCCAAGTTTTCCCTAACCTACATCATTCTTCGCTCCCATCAAAGGATTGATATAATTATAAGGATGTTTGCAATAGTTTCTACATTTTATGGTGGGAATAAGTTGTGGAAAAAATTATAAGTTAAGAGTAAAAATTGGGAGTGTTTGAAACAAAAACTAAAAGTGAAAAAAAAAAAATTAAAGTTGGAGTGTTCGAAAAAAAAAAACCCTAATATATATAATTTTACTATCATGCTACAAAAGTTGGTAGGGGAGCTACTTTTACTTTAATCAACTTCATTTAGTACTTCAAAAGCAAAAGTTATAAAACAACAACTCTATTTTCAGCAATAATTAATAAGCGCTTATGTTAAACCCTTGCAAATACCCTTTATACGGGGAAGATCCCTTTTCATCCTTAGGGTTTTAATTTTGCGAAATTAGCCTTGGGGTTTTTTTTAATTCTATCCATGTCATCCTTAAACTTTACCAAGATTTATAGTCAATACAAGAATAACTGCGTACTTATGTCATGATGGTAGATATACTTATCCTATAATGTAAGATAAAAATTAGGAATTCATTTTTTTAATAGAGTCGATCCACTAAAATCTTGAGCAACGGTGTAGGATTAGATCCCAAAGATAATAAGTCTTTTTTTCTTAGAAAGGAAAGCTTTTTCAAAGATTCTATATAAATTTCTCCATGAAATCGAGATAGTTACTTTTGAAAAATTCTAACGATAGGTAGGAAAAAAGATAAAACGAAATAAAGTGGATTATTAATCCAAATTGAATCCAAATTTCAGTTTAAAACTCATGTGATGATCCTCAACAATTTTAGCAAATGATGTACTTATTTTTTTTTTTATATTACCATAAAAAATTGTACTTTTTCTTAATTTCCATTAAACTTTCAAATAATAATTTTTGCAAAAAGAAGGATGGATAAAAACATAAGACTTATAAATATTTGTTATGTTAATCTTTTTGCCTTTTAATATTTTTAAAGTTTATTACAAACAACAGTTAATTAAAAGATAAGAACAAGTGAAATTGGATTCTTGGTAATATCGTTGCAGAAAAATATAATGCGAGTAAAAAGTTGCTCATTTAAGTATATTCAATTTGAAGCTTTTGAGCTTAGTTTTTCACAAATCTTGGAAAGAATACCTGTAAAAAATATGTTAGCATTCAAACAATGATGAAAAATAAAAATTAAACTGAAAGAAGCGTAATACATAACAATAATTCAATATTGAAGTGCTTTGTGTGATATCTTTTTGTGCATGTAAATTATTAGTATTACGTTACCCTTTATCAAGGGGGAAGACCCCTTTTTATAGTTCTTGCCTCCTGTGGATTAAGAGAGTCCCCCAAGAAGGGGAATCTTTTGATTGAATTATTTGGCTGTTGGAGGCTTTTCCTTCAATATGATAAGTGGGTAGTTAAAAAAGTTCGATATCCTCCTAGACCCTTGGGCATCCTCTGTATAATGTAGTTGTCACTCTTTCAAATTATCCGTTTGGAACTAACCACGTGTGAACACGAATGTTCCGGTGTTCAGGTGGTGGCCATGCCAATATCCTTTTTCGGCCCCTCTGCTGGACAGGCCCTTCTTAGAAATTTGGGTATGAGTCTTTCTTTTTATTGGGTTACGAGTAATTTTGGATTTTTTTTATATTAGAATTTTTCTTAAATCGTGTATAAAGTACGATATCTTACAACCTAACATAACGGAACTCTAGAAAATTAACAAAAAATTCAATTCATTTTTCAAAAATTCCGTCAGAGTGACAGAACAGACGAAAGCAGAAATCTTGGGGATTATTTTGACATTAACAGAAACCTTACGAACGAAAGTGAAATTTCACGGATAATTACCCTTGAACGCGTGCTTCTGAGGGAGTGAGACGTTTAGCTAACGCGACTTTCGTTCTAAACGGTCAGTGGAGCTGAGCCGTCCGATCTAGGGCTTTGACTCTTTAACTATTGCATAACTTTTTGTCTGGATCTTTAATCAAGGAGCGGAGCTGCGGGAGGAGAGAGAGAGAGAGAGCTTGGAGCTGACACACAAAAATGGTGCAGAGACTGACTTATCGGGCGCGGCACAGTTACGCCACCAAATCTAATCAACACAGAGTTGTTAAAACCCCCGGTGAGTATTTCTTCCAGAAATCCCTTGAGTGGGATTTTCTTTTTTAGGGTAATTTTTTTTTTTCATGATTTTTGTGATTTTTATTTTGACTTTCTAATAAATTAGGAGGGAAGCTGGTGTACCAGAGCACTAAGAAGAGAGCTAGCGGACCCAAATGCCCCGTCACTGGCAAGAGAATTCAAGGGGTATTTGCTCGGTTTGTTTATTTTTAAAGATTTCTGTTAATCTATAATTTCTTGGTTAATTCATGGTAATTGAGGATAACTCCAATAATGGATATGTAGAGTTGTCATTTTTTTATTTTATATGACAGCCCACATGAGTGTACAACATGCATTTTGTTTATTTGATTGGGTTTTCCTGTTGTTATTTCTGAGCTTGGTATGTTCTAGGACCGAAATCTTTTCCTCGAAAATTATGTGTGGGGTTGATCTCTGAGGCGCGAACTAAGAAAACGCGGGATCAAGCTTATACATTTCCTTTCTCCTAGAAATTAGTATAATGTTGTTGTGGTATAATTATCTGCTGCTCTTAGTCACTTCTATGTTTAGCTGGAGTATTTTGTCCTAAACATGCTGTTACCTTGGTCTTCTCTGTGGGATATGGCATTTCCTGAACTTCGGTTGCAGATATTCAGCACATTTTACACTATTGAGTCTACAATTCTATCCATTATGCAGCGTGTTTGGTGGTATGCGAGTATATGATGATGATGGAGTTAGTATAACAGTTGAATTTTACATTAGATTGGGATCATAGAACCATTCGCATTACAATATAACATTAGCTTCGTGGGTAATTTTCTAACATTCTCCATGGTGTAAGCTTTTCTGCCCATCAGTTGCAGGAGAAGTTAGCGTGTGTTTTTTCAGGCTAGTTACTTAACTGTCGTCTTGCTTGAAATGTTTCTGTTACAAACAATAATGGAATTTCCTTGATGAATGGTCTGTGCTGCCCTCTGTTTCCTTGAATTTAATTTGATTTATTGCCTTCATTATGACTTTTCTGTAAAAGTGATCAAGTCAAGAGACTGGTGATCTTGTTTTTCTGGATGGAGTTCTTTATCGGGCAACTGTCATTTCCATCTGGGACTTGTACATTGGTTCAATCTTGTATAGATTTAAGTTAATCATAGTCACAGGAGTTTTTTTTTTTTTCTACAATTATTGAGCGACCATGAGAGACCTCTTATCAGAGAGTGGATCCTGATACAGATTCCTCATTTGAGACCTGCTGAGTACAAGAGGTCTAGATTACCCAGGAATCGTAGGACCGTGAACCGTGCTTATGGTGGTGTATTGTCTGGAAGTGCTGTGAGGGAGAGGTTAGTTGAACTTCTGACTCTAAATGATCTTGTGTGCATTTTATTGTTTATTCATGAAATGGATCAATATAGCAATTCTTTTTTCCAACTTTTACTAGGATTATTCGGGCTTTCTTGATTGAAGAGCAAAAAATAGTGAAGAAGGTCCTGAAGATCCAGAAGGCAAAAGAAAAACAAGCTTCCAAGAGCTAAACTCGAGGGAGTACTGAGGCAAAGAGCTGACTAATATCACGCTCTCAGAAATTTTGCCCACCATGATGATGATGATGAAAGAGATATTGAATATTATATCTTAAATCCCTCTAGGTTTGAATGAATTAGATTGAATCATTGTCGATCAGTTAGTAGAATATGCTCATCAGTCGCCAAAATTTTTCTCGACATTGTGAAATGCCAACACTGCCCCGCTGTTGACAGTGTTATGCTTATATTTCGTTATTTTTAAGCACTTGTATTCTGCACAAAATCAGTAGGAAAAAAATTCCGTTTCAATATTTTCTGTCAGGGTTTGCCTTTTGAACAAGATGGGGCAATCTCATGAGATGGCCGTCTGCAGCGAATCAGCTCAGCCTCTACTGTAGTTTGCCTTGGTTTGACAATGTTATGCCTATATGTGAAATGAAAATAAAGTCCTTACTACAAAATGATCAATCATTTGAAAGAAATGACAAAATTTGATTTTACATGTTAAAGGTGGATGAAAATAGAAGCTAGTGGATAGTTCTGAAGTCTCCATGTACTTGGTATACTATACGACTACTCAAGAAATGAGCTGAAGTAAGAATTGAGTTGAAAAGCCTCTATAATGTAGATAATAAAATGTGTTACAATGTAGCAATCTAGCGTTTCCCGAGGCTCTTAAAAAAAGCAGTAAATAATAATGCAAAATTACTAAAGAAAGAATCCTCTCTGCAAGAATAATAATAATAATTCATAACTTGCAATTAAACTTTATGTTATTGTAAAATTTCTGAAAACTTGAACGTCGAGTATATTGGTTGCTAGTAAAAAGAGGGGCTGGGAATGGAAAGGAGTTGGAAGAGAAGAGAAAGATGAAAGCACAAAAGTGATGAGGTGTTCTGTCAAGAGTGGGATTTGAACCCACGCCCTTTCGGACCAGTACCTGAAACTGGCGCCTTAGACCGCTCGGCCATCTTGACTGGGTGGCTATTAGTTAAACAATATTTTAACTAGACTACAAGAGACTTTAGCAATCCGCATGCTTAAGACGGTGTCTGTGTGTTCTGATCCATACTCTGTCCGCTTCTTTCCTTCACAACCTCCACCACCAGCTAACTAATTAAATTTTATGTTATTGAATTGGTCTTGATTTGTAACCCAAAAAAAGTCCTCAAAATGGAACCATATCTTTAAATATATAATTAAATTTTAGATTATATATATAATAATTTAATAAAATTAATTAATTATTTAGAAGAATTTTTATATTTAAATTATAGAAACACAAAGTTCATATATTATCAAAACTCATTTTTGTAAAATTTAAATTTAGTTTTAAATTTTGAAATAATAGAGCAAGTTCATCAAAATTTCTCATTTCCTCTTTTTTTCTCTTTAATTTTCCCTCATCTTCTCTCTTTTTTCTCCCCTTTTCCATCTTCAACAAACACATAAGATTAATTTGAAAGAAATTTTAATTATTTGATTAAATATATTGTTTGTGATTTTTTCTTAATTTTATTGGGCTAAAATAATGTTTTTAAGTTGTACTACAGAATTATTTGCTATATCAAATACCATTGCAATTAGGACTTGGCATTCCACATGCTTTTTTAAAATTTATTATATTTTGTTAGCTTTTTATTAGTCTCAATATCTTATTTTTATTAATCACATTTTTTATTTTGATTTTAAAAGTGACAAATTTAAATTTTATTTTATAAAACTGCTGATGGCAATTCAAATAGAAAATAGCTTTAAAAAAAATCAAAAGTGCACCTTAATCACACCTACTTTTTCCCAATAAAAGTACCATAAAATTTTGTCAAAAACTAAATACTGTCAAGAGTGGGATTTGAACCCACGCCCTTTCGGACCAGTACCTGAAACTGGCGCCTTAGACCGCTCGGCCATCTTGACCTACTTGAACTAATGATTAAATGTGTTACAAAAAACTAAAATGTCATCTGCATGTCCAAACGTGACCTTGGAGTGGTTAATGTGGGGAGACACTCGGAATTCCCCCAAACACTTGGGTGTGACGAAAAAGTAGTACCCAATGAAGTGTTCTAAGGGAACTGTAGACGAAACCTGACTAATTGATTCTGCTCTTCTTTTGTTAGTTTCACTATTGCCCGGCTGTACGTTGGCTATTTATAGATTTCGAAGGAAGGAGTTAAACTGAATTGTGTGCACAGTTGAACAAACGACGCCTGACATACAGAGAAAAGCATGCAAGAGTGTGAACCTTGTCAAGGATGTAGGCTAAATGATGAAAAGGGAATAATCTTGCCAAGAACTGACTACGACGTTTCGATATATATATGTATCTTTCCGCCCCTTACTTTCCAAATTCCTCTTTTGTTATATATCATTCATGGAATTATGAGCAATATTCCTTTAGATTCTCAATTTCGCACCTTAAACCGATGTTTTAAGTGGTTGTTCAATCTTCATGTGTCCTAGTATTAGATGTATCATCAGGGCTAGCTGGTTAATCATGACGAAAAGTATGCAGTGCCGGCAAGAATATATTCTTGCAGTGTAATCCCGACCGCATCTTAGTTCTTCACCTGTCCCATTGTTGCGGCCAGGTTTAATGTTGCGTCCAAGTTCTCGTCCAGCAATATATAACCTGGAAATTAGCTAGGTTACATGAGACCAGCATGCACGGTATAAATGGCAGAAGCGTACGTATGTACACTCATCATATGCATGAGGTCAGGAAGAGCTGGAACGAGGCATCAGGTTTTCCTCTAGAGTTCCCTCAAATCTCAATCGCTTTATTGACTTCTTTTTTCTCCAAAGATTAATTGTGGCCACTGAAGTGTCTGGGAGAACTCCTGTGTTGACCTGATACAATAATACAAGAATAGCATTAGGGGAACGGCTAGGTCATTTGTGGAGTTGTTTAGGCAGAAACAATGCCACTCTTCTTGAGGTGAGGCGTGTGTGCTCTCAGTCTGTCATTGTATTGATTATATGATCACTAGCCGTACTATAGAGAAATCATCTCCCACGCATTTAAAACCCAACAAATTCTACATATGTTTTATTTCATTTTGATTCGGGTCGTAGATCGTCAACTACCTCGCGTCTTCGAAAGGATCTGGGACCTAAGAAAAGAATGCAAATCATAAGGCTTGTTGGGAGTCTCTATCTAATACCCATTTGATGAATAAGTTAGTGATGGAATTCGAGATAAAAGAAGGATCTAAACGAGATCTTAAAGTATTTCACAAGTATTTCAGTGTAATAAGTGTCTTACTATAAATTAACTATACATGAGGTATTTATAATGTTTGAGTGAGTCCATTTACATATTTGAAGGAGTCCACTTATATTGTGTCACGTATCGTGATCCTAGCTTGTAGCATGCCAGGTAAATCAACGGTCTCCAAGAGTAGGTCTTTGAGTTGGGTCGTGGAATCGGGTTGGGTTCCTCAACCCAACGGAAGTGAGAGGGCACGGATCCTAAGACTGTACTTATAATAAATTGCCTATTTTAAAGACATTTATGTCATTTTACTGATAATTTCCTTAATCCCCATCACATTCTATCTCACAGTGCCCCTACAGGGGCTGTTGGCTCTTGCATAAGAAAACAAGAATTGAGCAGGATGTTATGATGTGCATAGTATCTCCCTCTCCTCTACCTTAAACATTCATTTATGTTTCTAAGACTCGTTTTAAAGGGGAAAAATTGATTGCTATTTCAAATATGGTTCTACTTCCACCTTTGTCCTAAAATATTAAATTTTTCC